>NC_141602.1:25764096-26025079 GCF_047967505.1 Dipteris shenzhenensis | reverse complement strand
TGGAGAGAAGTTAGCTTCTCTAAGGTCCATAGAGGAAGGTTTATTTACCTCATGTTGAGGTCGACATGAATGAGCACGTGAAGGAAGACTACCTAAGGCGATGTTATTTGATTGGCCCATGTGGGTGGCCCAATGCATGGGCAACGTTGGCAAGTGACTAGGAGGTTCTACGTGAGGCGGCATGCAGAGTTGGTAGAGAAGTGGTGAACGAAGGTGGTAGCAGGGCACCTACAAAATCTACACGTGAACCATGGAGTCCTTTTTGTCTGAGCCTTCAAGGCTCTTTGAGCCTGTGCACGTCTGAGCAGCTACTCAATAGGGTCGATAGTAGAGTCTTCTAAACAGCCAAGAATATCGAGTACGGTTGAGGTTCTAGACTAGCTTTCTGTCTTTGCACAATAAGAAGAGTGCTTTAGTTACGATTCTGTGTCGCCATCATGGTTTATGTGTCGCTATGATTTATTGAAGTATCTTGTGTTCACATCAAACAATTGCATGCATTCTATAACCCAACATCTCTCTCTCTCTCTCTCTCTCTCTCTCTCTCTCTCTCCTTCCTTCCTTCTAACTCCCCCCCTCTCTCTCTCTCTCTCTCTGTCTCTCCCTCTCTCTCCTTCCTTCTAACTCCCCCCCCCCCTCTCTCTCTCTCTCTCTCTCTCTCTCTCTCTCTCTCTCTCTCCCTCCCTCCCTCCCTCTCTCCCTCCCTCCCTCCCTCCCTCTCTCTCTCTCTCTCTCTCTCTCTCTCTCTCTCTCTCCCCCCATCCTCCATCTCTCTCTCTCTCTCTCTCTCTCTCTCTCTCTCTCTCTCTCTCTCTCCCTCTCTCTCTCTCTCCCTCCCTCCCTCCCTTCCTCCCTCCCTCCCCCCGCCTCTCTCTCTCTCTCTCTCTCTCTCTCTCTCTCTCTCTCTCTCTCGCTCCCTCGCTCCCCCCTCTCTCTCTCTCTCTCTCTCTCTCCCACTCCCTCTCTCTCTCCTTCTAACTCTGTCCCCCCCCCTCTCTCTGTGTCTCTCTCTCTCTCTCTCGTTCTAACTTCCTTGCTCCCCCCCCCTCTCTCTCTGTCTCTCTCTCTCTCTCGTTCTAACTTCCTTGCTCCCCCCCCCCTCTCTCTCTCTCTCTCCACATCTCTCTCATCGTTTGATAAACTTGATTGCATCTCCGAAGAGAGTTTGCCACCAAAGGCCTACCTACAATACTTTATGTGCCATAACATCAGCGGCAGCGAAGTGACCGCTAGGCTTCTTCACAAGCATGTCAACATATTTGTGTTTGCACACGCACCTGCGCATGATGCCATCCTTGCCCATGTGGTATAGTTGGCCTACAATTAGCTGATATGGTGATGCATCCTTAACGAGTTTGCAGCCTCTTTCCCTCTTGAGGGCTTTGTCCAAAGGCAACCTATTTGCTAGGTCGTGGCCTATTTCAGATGCGCATTCCAAAATTATGTCAGTGAGAAATAGGGGAGCATTTGGGAGGTCATCCTTGACTCCCATTGGAGCTTCCTTATTGGGAAGCCTTGAGAGGTGGTCAGATAGGAAGTGGGTCTTTCCTTTGTGCACTACGACTATGAAGTCGAACTCTAGAGGGATTATCATCCACCTTATGATGCTCCTATAAATATAATACAAAGTGTCCTTTTTTACAATGTTTGTATTCTATGTCTTTGTCATTGCAATCTCCAATTTCTTTACATGCAATATGAAAAAAGAAAATAATATTTTGCCTTTGTTTTTGTTGCAACTTCAACTTAAATTACATGCAATTCAAAGAAAGAAAAGAATCACAGAAAATAATATTTTACCTTTGTCTTTGCAACCTCAATTTAAATTACATGCAATTCAAAGAAAGGAAATAATAAAAAAGAAAGAAGTCAATTGAAAATTGTAGCCTTTATTGATTTGGAGTGCATTTACAACTATCAACCGTTTAGGGGACATTTACAAGGATCAACCCTTTAGGGCACATTTCACTCTAACCTATGCATCTTTTTGCTTGGTTCTGCACCCTCTTTGGCTTGCCTAAGAAGAGAGGGTTGAATGATGTCATTCTCAATTACTTGGAGATCAGTGACACCAACTAGCCTTGCAATGGCCATGATGCTATGGACGTGGTGTCTGAGAATGAAAAAAGAGCAATGCTATACTTTATCAAAACAACACAATGTGCAATGTGACGGATAGGCTTCATCTTCACCATAGGACTAAGGACCCTAAAATTTGTAATGTTGAATTTTCCATCTGATGATAATTGCCGATGGAAGACCAAAATATGTTGAGCCACTTTGTCAATATAGTGAGCGATTGAAGCCATCCCTCCCCATGAAGATCCTCTGGTTCTGCCCTTGCGCATAGCATACTCATTGATCCACAAAACATCCTGGAATGGACTTTTTTACATCAACACGCTAAACTTTGATTTGTGATTATAACAACATATTTATGGTAGGAAAAACTTAGAATTTCATGAAAATTCTTTTTTAATCAATTTAGGGTTTGAAGAAAACAATTTAAGTTTGTATTTTCCTTTCACCCATGTGCTCCAATAGCAGAGAAAATGCACATTGTGAGCTTTCAGCCCCAAAAATGTCCAGGAAGAGGGAAATTCAAAAAGTGGGCTCTGGTTGCATGATGTCGGGTTTCCCTCTTCTTGGACATTTTTGGGGTTGAAAACTCACCGTGTGCATTTTCTTTGCTATTGGAGCACATGGGTGAAAGGAAAATAAAAAATAAAATTGTTTTCTTCAAACCCTATATTTTTTTGTAAGAATATTTTCTTCTAATGTTGGGGTCCCTAAACTCACAATATTCTTCAGATGTGTTGAATGATCACATCCATATTTTAAAAATGAGGATTTTTTGTGTTTGGATGCTAAACCAGAAACCCTAGTTTGATTCCCTAAACCCTAGACCATGGTTCAATCTAGAACAATGGCTTCTTTGCATAATTTTTATCAATGTTTCACAAAAAGCTTAAACAATCATGTATTCTATATGGTGGAAGAATATTTTGGTGGAAAACTGGAAGATAATATTCAATCTAAAAATTTACGGTTCCAAGTGAACAATTTCTAGGGGCCTTGCTTCGCTTATGCAGGCTCTCTCCTTGTATGGGTTGGCTACTAGCCTTCATGTCAATTTTTAGAAATCTCGCTTGTTGCCTTTGCATTCTAAAGATTGACATAGTCTGGTATGGCCAGGGAGGGGCCAGGGGAAATTGTCCCACCCACTCAGCTGGTATGCCATCTTGCTTATCCTCTGGGTTGGGCAATTACCTGTCGTCAACAGATTGATCCGGCTCTTGCCAAATTAAAGAAAAAGTTGGAATATTGAAAGTTAGCTACTTCGCCTTTGGATGTCTGGCTCAGAATTGTTCAATCTATTTTGGTGGCCTACATTCAATTTTATCTACCATTGATCTTTTTTAGCAAAGGAGATCTTACATCCTTTATGTCCACCATCATGGAAATTTTTTGGCATTCGAAGCATGGTAGGAAAAACTTGCGCTTGCTTCCAGTACAGCAGTTATGTTCACCAAAATTGCATGGGGGGTTGTCCAGTCTAAAATAGTAGTCTGGGGGAGGGCATGCTGTTGCTAATTGCATCTTTTCTCTGATGAACCATATGGTCCACTCCTCTTCCAATTCCAACATTAGACCAGGCTGTCCTTGTCGAGAAATAAATACTTCAACAATAGGACTATGAGTCCCATAATGCAAATCATCATCCATTGCTTCCCATTGCATATTTTTCCATCTAAACTCTCTCTATGTGAAAGACATGCAAAGATTTTGGCTTCAAATGAAATACCTACAAAATTTGGAATTTGTCAATACATACTATTTTGTTACATTATTAATTTTTATACAAACAAGAATTATTAGATGTGCTTACCGAAAGATCTAAGCTCTTGCAACTATATGTTATCTTTGTCTTTCTCAATTGCATACAACCACAGCAAAGAAATCAATAAAACATGGGAATGGAAGAAACCAGCTCAACGTAGCATTTCTTCAACCAGTAGTTCGATTCATAGCATTTCTCACATCATTGAACATTCTATTTCATATGATTCAAGTGGCCACTCTAGACTTTCAAACGAAGGCAAGGGAAGTGATTCTAATATTCCATACTGGCCTTCTTGATCTGGCACTATGAACGTTGACTTATAAAAGAAGGTTTCGTGCTTCTTCAATTCTGATGGTGTGTGACCTTCGTACTGAAGACTCCCGATCTCAGCATCGAGGACATGCAACACCCCAATTATGCATGTTGCAGGCTCACAGTCTTTATAAGTAGATGGATACAAATCTCTAAAACAAGTACAATACATAAGAAATTTTCCAAACACATGCAATACTTTGAAGCATGACACTAGTTTACTTTGGAATACTTACTATTGGGCCTACGATATGGAAGGCTTGCATATGGATGAACGTATATGTATGCGTGGGTAAAGACATGTTGAATACGTACTCAGATTACTATTTTACTACTGGGAGACATCTCAAAACCCAGTATCCTTTCCTTCCAATGTTTGGAGATGTCTGTTGCATCCTTCCGAGCCACTTTATAGCACCCATGATCAGTGGGTTGCATTGTTATCCATGAATATTTTCTATGTAGAAATGAGAAATCCATTCCCCATGCTCATGCTTCACATTATTCAGTATACTAGATTGTAAACTACCTTGATATCTATCATTTCTCCATCTCCATAGTCCTTGTCCTAGTTTCATATGATTAACAACATCTCTCTTCCTCTCTCATTCCAACCATAACAAACATAATAATCACTCGATAAACCACTTAAAAGGATATGTGATGACGAACATCTTCCAAAATGTTATAGTAACAGGAACCCCCAGAATGGAGGAAGTGGTATCGATCACTCCTCAAAACTCTCTCTCTCTCTCTCTCTCTCTCTCTCTCTCTCTCTCTCTCTCTCTCTGTCTCTCTCCCCTCCCCCCCCCTTTAACCTAACCCTCACATAAACAAGAAAATTTTTATTTTGAAATATATAGATTACTTTGATCTCTCTCTCTCTCCCCCCCCCCCCTCCCTCCTTCTCCAGCCCTCTCCCTCTCTTTGTCCCTTCTCTATCAGAGAAGAAACAAATGTTGAAATAATGGTATGGCTCTAAATATCATCCACCTCAATCATCTCTTCCTCTCTACCTTTTTGCAACAAACATATAGACAAATTGTGAGATAGAAATGTAAAAAGAGAGAAATTTCAAAGCGAAATCACTTCATTACCTTAAATCTATGTGTTCTTTTTTCTGAAGTTGATTCTCTATGCTCCAATAAGGCAGAGAAGGAGTGAAAATGATAGAACACCCTTTTTATGTACTTCTTTTGAGAAGAATCAGGTTGCTTTGGTTTCTAACCTCTCTCTCTCTCTCTCTCTCTCTCTCTCTCTCTCTCTCTCTCTCTCTCTCTCTAGCCCTCTCCCCCTTTCCCTGTAACACAAACATATAGACGGATTGTGAGACAAAAAGGTAATAAAGAGACAATTCTCAAAGCAAACTAAATTCATTACCTTGAAACGGTGTTCTTTCTTATGAATTTGATTCTCTATCTCCAATGAGGTAGAGAAAGAGGAAAATTTGATAGAACACCCTTTTTTTGTACTTCTTCTGAGAAGAATCATAATAGTTCTCTAATGGGCCCCTTTTTGAATCCAATTATTTTGTAATGCCTACTATGCATTAGCCATCTACATCAATTTGTCTAACTTTTAGGGGATAAAATCAATTATTTAGTTTGCCTTCTATCCCAAGCCTTGAATAGTTCTGATCCACCCACAACTACAACCTAGGTTCCTATTTGCAATTTGAGCAAAGGTGTACCTACAATTAAAAGTTGCCCTAAAAAGTCATCACTACCTCTTCTAGCATCTTACCATGATGATTTGTTTTTTTAGGGCTGATTGGATGATAGATTGGGCATACTACCTGAGTTTAGGTGTCATTTAAGATCACTCTAGCGGTTTCTAATAAAACTTAATCTTGAGAGTTGAGATCCCAAGAATACTAACGTGGATAATGACTATGAAAATGAAGCATTTTCCCTATGCTCCAAAGATAGTCTCAAGGTGCCTCCATGCAGCATGTGCGATTTCACAACCATCAATGTGACGAATAAAGGAATGCAATTAAGCCAATGCCTTCTCATCCCTAGGTCGCCATAATGCTTCTCCTTCCCTAGTAGTAGGATTCTTCTCTTCTCTTTTCCAGTACCCAATGTTCTGATACCACATGTTGGAGCAGCAATGGAAGCATGGATAGAACAACAATTAAATGGAAAGCATGTTTATTCATGAGTAGAAGTGGCCTTAATAAGGCAACTGATATAATGCTTGTACCCAAGAGAGAGCATCTCTAGATCCACTAATTTCTCCACAGATTTCTCAATCAGGTCCATGAATCTCTCAATCACACCTACTAGAACCTTCTACCACCTAACTTGGTCACACTAACCACCATGTGGTCACACACAAGCGCACATTGACCTTGTACCCCTTGCTATAATCCCATTACATCAATTTGTCCCAAATGATTGTTAGTCTTATGTGTGAGTTTTACCTTGTCAGACCTATGGGAACTTCCCATGCATAGTCATTGTCCATTCTCCAAAATGTAAACCAAGAGCCATAACTAGAGTGAGTCACAGGTTGGGGTCAAGTGAGTCACAGGTTGGGGTCATCAGTGTCATTACTAGGTGTGAACAATGTGGGGGTTAAAGGTCACTGTGCCTTTACCCCGGTTATGTACAATACTCAAACACATATATAAATGAATGAAAAAGAAGATTAGGCTGTTCTGCACCCACCAAAACTTGTGTGGTTCTCTATTTCTCTCTCTCCCTCTTCCGTTCCGCTTCCGTTGAGAGCACTCTCAACTGGTATCAGAGCCCGAGTGATCTAGCTGAGCGTGTGTGAATGCCTGGAAGCTCAGCAGCTCTGTGGGAGGAAGGAGAAGCTCTGTGGGAAGCTTTGTGGGTGACTTCACTTGCATCCGAGTGCGCAGAGACCTTGAAGGAACCTTTGGAAAATTCACTTTGGTTTTTGCGAAGTGGTTTTGAGAGCCTGTTAAGTGTTTTAAAAGTCGTTTTTAAAGCTTTTCCCTATTCCGTTCGACAATAGAGACTCCGTATTGACTTGTAGAGGCAACTATTGCTTGCTTTTGGTGTCCATTTCACTTCAGGAGCTTGGAAACACCTTTATTCTTGAATTTGGGATCATTTCATTGGATTTCTGACTCAGTGTGTCAGTTTCTACGTTTTTCTGCCCGGGTGTTGGAACTCAAGTTTGGAGCAACCATTTGCAGATCTGTCAGTTCTGGTGGACTCAGGAGGTCCTAAAACTTCTATGTTACATCATTCGCACTCTGGTGGAGTTTACAAACAGTTCTGTTTCCAAAAACGTTTTTCAGTCCGTGTGTTGGACCCAGTGATTGAGACCACGGTTTCCAAAACCGTCTATCCCATTGCGTTTCGGATGCCTAAAAACCCCTACCTGTCAGTTCTTACATGATTCGGTGGAGTATTTTCAGAGTTATAGATCTCTATGTATTGGATTTCGTCTCTCTCTTATGCATTTTTCATTCTAAGGTTTCGAAACCTTAGATTTATGCCACATGGTAGTGGATAAGTGTTGACTCCCATTTCTCACTCATCGGTTGGGATTTTGGAGTTCCAGCAGAAGACAGATATTTGCATATTTTCTTGCTGAGTCCGATTATGCAATGGCGCCCATGTTTTGAGGCATCTCAAGTTCTATTTTCAGTAGCGGTCATTACCGTGGGACCATGATTTCTTGAGCATACCTTATGCAGATCACTCTGGTTGCAGTTTGAGCCGTGTGCGCTCATTTGTGGTGTGCATTGGGTTGCAGTCGATGATTTATAGGCCATTTGGATGCATTGCGATCCTTATTGGATGCGCTGATAGGCCCAGATTGCCTTGTGGGATGCTATTTTTTATGGACACTTTGCACATGGATGCTATTTTATGCTAAGGGACAGCTTTGACACATTGCAGGTGATGCACTAATAGTGTTATGCTCTCTTGGATGAGATATTGGTAATGCATATGCCCATGGACGGTGTTTATGCTTGAGCCATTTGGCACTTATTGGCATTTTGGATTGCCATTGCAGTTGGCATTTTCTTTTGGGCCAGATTTGCTCATATGGATGCATAGTACATGCACATGAGTTAGCTGTATCTTTTGATGCTTTGAGCTTTGAGTTTTGGTGACACTATCCTTCATTAAAGCAGACATATTGGGTGCACCTAGTATCTGGTGTGATTTCTCTTTTGCAGGTACTAGCATTTGGGATTTTGTTTAATTTGCATCATGGCATCCTCTTCCATGTCCGAAAAGGAGTTTTTCAGCATTAAAAAGTTTGATGGGACAAACTTTTCTTTGTGGAAAGAACAAATAAGGGATGTGCTTATTCAAAAGAAGCAGATTAAACCCTTGGCAGCGATTGAAGCTAAGCCTGCAGATATGTCTAAGGATGATTGGAATAAGTTGGATGCATTAGCAAAGTCTACTATTAGACTTCATCTTGCAAAGTCAGTTTATTTCATAGTAGTAAATGAGCAGACTACAGAAGATTTGTGGAAGAAACTGTGTGCCACTTATGAGAAGGAAACTGCCTCTAATAAAGTTTACCTCATGAAGAGGTTGTTTGAGCTACAGATGAAGGAAGGGGTCTCCATTGCTTCTCACTTGAATGAATTCAATATTATTTTTAGCCAACTTCAGGCTCAGAAGATGAATTTTGATGCAGAGACTAAGGCAATATTTGTCGTATGTTCATTGCCATCCTCATGGGATACCTTCCGTACAACTATCAGTAACTCTGCACCTGGTGGAGGACTGAAGTTTGATGATGTTGTGGGTAGCTTGTTGGCCGAGGAGATTAGACGGAAGTCTATGGACGACAACAAGCAGGATGCAGCCTTAAATGTGCAAAGGGGCAGATCACAGTTCAGGGGGAAGTCCCAAGAAAGAGGGAAGTCTTGTAGCAAATCCAAGGCTCAAAACATTGAGTGTTACCACTATGGCAAGAAGGGCCATATGAAAAAGGATTGCTACAAGTTGAAAAGAGAGCAAAAGGATAAGAAAAAGAATGCAAATTGGGGTGCAAATCAGAAGGAAGAGAGTCCAAGGGAGGACAACCGAAAAGTGAAGATTGAGGAGATCAATGTAGTCACACATGATAGTGAGAATGACATTCTCTTCATGTCTAGTTTATCTGCAGAGTTGCTTACCACTTCAGATGATGCATATTCCCAGGATTGGATTTTGGATTCTGGTGCTTCATTCCATGTTGCTCCCCATAGGGAATGGTTCTCATTTATGACAGTGGAAAGACAGGTTGTGTGCATCTTGGAAATGACTATGCATGTGACATAGTGGGAGTAGGTGACATAAAGTTTTCTTTTGCAAATGGGTCTACATTTATTTTGAAAAATGTGAGACATGTGCCTAAGCTAACCAAGAGTCTCATTTTAACAGGTCAGCTAGATGATGCTGGTTTTCAGACCAACTTTGGTTTTGGGAGTTGGAAAATTCAGAAGGGCTCTATGCTTTTGGCCAGGGGTGCCAAGTGTGGGACTTTGTATCCCTTACATGTATCACGGGTATTTGATCAAGTTGTTGCAATAACCGAGCAGCCAAGCACTTCTTTATGGCATTGCCGGTTGCACCATATGAGCCAAAATGGGATGAAACTCTTATGCCGTTTGGGTTATGTACAGCATTTGAGTTTCTCTAATTTTGAATTTTCGGAGCACTGTCTCTATGGGAAGTAGACTAAATCAGCCCATAAAAGAAGGGGAAAGAAAGAGTTTGAAAAGCTTGATTTGGTGCATTTGCACGTATGTGGTCCCATGCCTACACGGTCATTAGGCGGAGCTGAATACTATGTGACATTCATTGATGATGCAACTAGGAAAGTGTGGGCTTATGCTATAGCTCGGAAGAGTGATGTGTTCCAGGTGTTTCAGAAATGGCTGGCCTTGATTGAGAATCAGTCAGTTAGAATGCTTAAATGTCTACAGACTGACAATGATGGAGAGTATCTCTCTCATGACTTTCAATATTTCTGTGATACACATGGGATTAAGAGGGAGCTCACATCCCCTCATACTCCGGAGCAAAATCCAATTGCAGAAAGGATGAACCATACCATTCAAGAAAGGTTGCAATGCATGCTTTCCAATGCAAGTCTTTCTGGTGGTTTTTGGGCTGAGGCAATGAAGACTGCAATGCATGTGATCAATAGATCACCTAGTAAGAGTTTGGATGGTGGTATTCCTGAAGAGGCATGGAGTGGCAAGAAGCCCTCTTACTCTCATTTGGTTATATTTGGGTGTGAGGCATATGCACATGTGCTAAAAGAGCTTCGAAAGAAGCTAGATCCTAAGTCTAGGAAATGCATCTTTCTGGGTTATGGTGAAAGTGGAGAGATGGGCTATCGTCTCTGGGATCCAGAAGCAAAGAAGATCATACGCAGCCATGATGTAGTCTTCAATGAGAAGAAGATGCATAAGGCACCCAAGAGGGATGTGGAAATGAGGAGAATCACTTTCCAAGATGTGAATCCACCTGCATATGTTGATAGACAGCAAGCTGTCCATGCACAAAATGTGCAAGAAATGGTACCACCAAGTACTCCCACAGGTATACAATCAAGGGTAGATGATGGATCATCTATTGGTGGAAATGATGAGCCAAATGTGGCTGATATGCAGGTGGGGCAACAAGCTGAAATTCCCTTGAGAAGATCATCTAGAGTGTCTAGACTGCCTGATAGGTTTGTTCCAGGGGTAGACTATGTGATGCTTACTGATTACGGGGAGCCTTCTTGCTACAAAGAGGCTATGATGCGCGAGGATCAACGTAAGTGGGAGTATGCTATGCAATTAGAGATGAGTTCACTTATGAAGAATAAGGCTTGGGACTTGGTTTCTTTTCCACATGGAAAGAAAGCATTGCCATGTAAATGGGTCTACAAAATGAAGGTCACATGTGATGATGTGCCTAGGTACAAGGTCCATTTGGTCATTAAAGGGTTCAAGCAAGAGAAGGGTGTGGCTTTGATGAGATATTCTCTACGGTTGTGAAGATGACCACACTTAGATGCATGCTTGGACTAGTGGCAGCAGAGGATATGGAACTTATGTAGATGGATGTCAAGACAGCTTTCTTGCATGGGGATCTGCATGAGGAAATTTACATGGTGCAGCCGGAAGGCTTTGAAGAAAAGGGCAAAGAGCATTTAGTTTGCAAGCTGAAGAAGAGTCTCTATGGTCTTAAGCAAGCGCCTAGAGAATGGTATCAGAAGTTTGATGCTTTCATTCGGTCCCAGGGTTTTAGAAGGAGTGAAATTGATCACTGCCTCTACACTAAAAGGGCTAAGGATAATAGCCTGATAATCCTGACACTATATGTGGATGATATGCTATTGGCTAGCAAGAATACTTATGAGCTAGATGCATTAAAGGCCAAGTTGCATGAGGCCTTTGATATGAAGGATTTGGGAATTGCAGGTCATATTCTTGGTATGCGCATCACGCGTGATCGGAGTAGGAAACTCCTTTGGCTTTCACGGAAGGAGTATGTTACAAAAGTATTGCAGCGTTTCAATATGGAGGAGGGGAAGGCAGTGAGTACTCCATTGCCTCCATATGTGAAACCGAGTCATACAGATAGCCCCAAATCAGATGAGGAGAGGGCCATGATGGCCAAGGTTCCTTATGCATCAACGGTTGGGAGTCTTATGTATGCTATGATAGCTACTAGACCAGACATTGCATTTGCAGTGGGAGTTGTTACCCGGTATATGGCTAATCTAGGAAAGAGGCATTGGGAGGTAGTTAAGTGCATCATGAGGTACATGAAGGGTACCAAGGAGATGTGCATCTGCTTTGGTAGAGGAGACATGCATGTACTTGGGTACACAGATTCAGACTATGCAGGGCATGTGGATAGTAGGAGATCCACTTCTGGTTATGTCTTCACCTTTGCAGGTGGTGCAGTTTCATGGATGTCTCGCGCACAGAAGTGTGTTGCTTTGTCTACCACAGAGGCTGAGTATGTTGCAGCCACAGAGGGTTGCAAGGAGGCTATATGGCTTGATCGGCTAGTGGGAGATTTGGGGATTCATACAGGTGTACCGACATTGCATAGTGATTCTATGAGTGCTATTCAGCTAGCACGGAATCCGGTCTTTCATGCAAAGACCAAACACATTGAGGTCAGGTACCATTTCATCAGGGAGGTACTTGAGGACAAGCGCATAGAGCTTGTCAAGGTTCATACAGATGATAACCCTGCAGATATGCTGACGAAGAGTCTACCTAGTCAGCGGTTTGAGTATTGTCGTGTATTGATGGGCATTGGATAGTATGCTCCCTGGTTGTTCTCCCTTAAAGGCACATTGTCCTTTAAGTGGGAGGTTGTGGGGGTTAAAGGTCACTGTGCCTTCACCCCGGTTATGTACAATACTCAAACACATATATAAATGAATGAAAAAGAAGATTAGGGTGTTCTGCACCCACCAAAACTTGTGTGGCTCTCTGTTTCTCTCTCTCCCTCTTCCGTTCCGCTTCCGTTGAGAGCACTGTCAAACAAGCCATGAAGCTTCCCATGTACTACTTCTTGGGTGAGGTCATGAATTTGTGGGGGGGGAATTGTTGGGACAAATTGATGTAATGGGATTATACCAAGGGATACAAGGTCAGTGTGTGCTTGTGTGTGACCACATGGTGGTTAGTGTGACCAGGTTAGGTGGCAGATTGAGCTAGTAGGTGTGATTGAGAGATCCATGGACCTGACTGAGAAATCAGTTGAGCAATTAGTGAATCTGGAGATGCTCTCTCTTGGGTACATGCATTGTATCAATCTCCTTAAGGCCACTTCTACTCATTGTTGTTCTCTCCATGCTTCCATTTCTACTCCAACAATTCATAACCTCTTTATTTTATGTTTCAAACATGTGCAAATGATGTGATTTTTTTTTGTTATCTTTCAGTTTGTGATTATTAGTTTCAAGTGTTAATCAAATAAGTCGCTAGAAACTTGCTTTGGCTAAAGCATTACTATGACCCTATAATCCATGATGGAGAATTTAGAATTGCAAAAGCTACTTTTCTCTTATAAGGCAAAAACGATAGGGTTGATGGTTGACCCCTAAAATCCTCTCTCTCTCTCTCTCTCTCTCTCTCTCTCTCTCTCTCTCTCTCTCTCTCTCTCTCTTCTCTTCATATGTGCACTTATGTGCTCCTTTTTTTGAAGCTAAACTTGTCATACTTGAGTATTTAGCTTGCTTAGGTTCTTCCATTTAGTGCTATGGTTTCGTCCACCCTCTTTGCTTACTTCACATCTAAGATGATATTGTGAGACAGATCCAAGTAGCTCCCTATAAAGTGGAAGAGTCAAACAGGATCACAGATTGTGAGGGAGCTGGTGAGCTTAAGATAACCCTTCCATCTTGAGGAGTGGAAGAGGGTTATGGATCAACCTCTGCAAGTGCAAGAATGAAAGAACTAGAACTCAGAATGCTTGAGTTAAGAAGAGTGTGCTCCTGGTAATCACGATTCTCCTTGGTGCCTTAGAGAGAGAGAGAGAGAGAAAGAGAGAGACAGATGACATGATTGCATTAAAGTCCACTTGAGACCCTTCAAGATCTATGGGACTGGCGATCACTATCAACTAATTGTGATCCCTTACATCCTCTGTGTGTGTGTGTGTGCGTGTGCGTGTCACAAGAAAGAATGTGTTTCTGTACGAGAGAGAGAGAGAGAGAGAGAGAGAGAGAGAGAGATTATATTTGTGATAAAGTGTGAGGCGATCAAGATAAAATATGGATGTCTACTGATATATATATAGAGAGAGAAAGAGAGATAGATAGATAGATAGATAGGGGGAGAGAGAGAGAGAGAGAGAGAGAGAGAGAGAGAGTTGACATGGTTGCATTCAAGTCCACTTCAGAACCTTCAAGATCTATGGGATTGGCAATCACTATCAACTCTGTGTGTGTGCGCGCGCGCGCTCCATAATGACCAGAAACGGACCCAAGCGAGGAACAAGGCAAACGAGTGAAGTCGGGGAGGGGTGCAACCAAAGATCCAAAAGAAGCAGCCAAAAACCACCGAAGGAAAGCGGAGCCGAAGACAGTACGAAATCCGATGAATAAGATCCCTGGAGGTGCACGACCATAATAAATGTGGGATGGTCTCCAATGAAGTAGCACAGCGCTGACATCGAGAAGAAGCAATGCCGCGATGAGCCAAAGTAGTGCCCACCGGTAGAGCTCCAACCAAACAACGCTAGAGGAAAAGGCGGCGTTTGAGCGGCAAAGAACTTTTCCAAAGAGATTCGAGAGTTCGTTGCCACCAAATCAAAGGCTTTGAAAGATGCCAGAGTCGATTACCATGATCTTGAATCCATGGCACCGAACGGAGCCCATGATAGACCCTGTGAGAAGTAAGGTCCTCTAGAGAGATAGGAGCTCCAGAAGGGGAGCGCGGAAGGAGACACCAATCCTGTAGCCGATGAAGAGGCTGCAAAGGAGGGGCCGGCAAAAAAGGGGCAAGCATGAGACCAATAGCATGCCAGAGAGCGCGATGATGTAAACGGAGAGCATAAGTTTGGCAAGCGACAGGAAAGGAAAGGAAATAACCCTGCTGGTTGCAGAGGACTCATCTATCATTTGGCTTTGGTTCCTTTGATCCATTTTATTTCTTTCGAGGATCCCTTCGTCAGTCACTCTATGATTGTATTCAACAGGGAGATCTGGATACTTTGGTCTTGGATGTTTTTTTCCACTGCTTTTGACTTTCAAAGGTTGACTCCATCACGGAGTTGACCTTTTGTATTACATAGTTTTTAATAATTTAAGCTGTGGTTTTACAAAAAAAAGTGTGTGTGTGTGTGTGTGTGTGTGTGTGTGAGAGAGAGAGAGAGAGCATGAGCGTGCGCGCGCTAGTGTGTTTGTGTGTGTGTGTGTGTGTGTGTGTGTGAGAGAGAGAGAGAGAGAGAGAGAGAGAGAGAGAGAGAGAGAGAGATGACATGATTGCATTAAAGTCCAATTCAAAACCTTTAGGATCTATGGGATTGGAGATCACTATCAACTAATAGTGATACCCTTGAGATTGCAAGGAGGATAGATTCTTGATGGACCCTACATCACATCTCATATCCATGATTCTGTCCATACCTTCATTCCTCAACAAATCAACAGGTCGTAAACGTTCCATTGGCTCCTTTATATATGGCTTATTTGGAATCTCCACCTGGGCTTTGACCAATAAAATTTCTTTCTTAAATGTATGATATCCTCGTGATTTTTCGCTGTTAAGACCCATGGTTCTACTTCTGATTTCCTCTGCAACCATGGGAACACTTCGGAGCAGCTTTGAGATCATCTTCGATTTGTACAAGGGGTGACCAGCTGTTCTTTTGGAAACATGGCCGATTTCCAATCTCAAGGGCTGGCTTGAAGCATCTATCAGGTGATATTTTCTCGAAGCTTCTCGATGTCATGCACGCACACGGGTGCACAAATATCCATCATTTTGGCCCCAAAGTGCGAAGTATATTGCCACCATCTAGTTGCACCTAACACACTATCCACATGAGATAATCACTTTTCAACATGAACAGCAAAGCGTACAGGCTCAAGAGAGAACACTCAGTAGCATGCTGAACACCATGCTTAAGCGCTATGACACCATCTCAATCTCGGTGAATCATTTACAGCTATGTTAATGACAACCCCACTCACCTTGAGAGATTGAGAGTTAAATTAAACTCTTCACAAGAATTTATACACTTGGCCTTTATGACAAAATGTACATGGGAATTTGCCTACACATCTGAATTTGCCTAAAATAGGGACAAATTTCTCAGTTGCACAACATAGTTTTATTAATGTCGCAAATAGAGGATAAATACCCCCTATAAACAGGTACAGTACACTTTACCATCACTTCTTGTCATTAGATGTTTGCCTACACATCAGAATTTCCCTAGACATCGACCAAAGAATCTCTGATATATTATTTTGGAGGTGGTAGGATCAGACGGGTTGCGAACTTTACCTTTGATACATCCCCGTAGAGCCCACAGCAGTTAAATGTGAAGAGATAACAGTCTGGTGAGTAACTCTTCAAGATAAGAGGCTATTGGAAGAACACCACTGTGGCCGAGTAACATGTATCCACTGAGCTGTATGAGTAAACATGTATCTATTGAATCGGGATAAATTCCCAAAAAATACAGGGTAGACTGAAGATTATTGGGACAACCCAGTACCGAATGCATCTGTGTTTGACATGTGAAATCACCAAATAGCTGGAAGTATATCATCATGGCTATGCATTCCTCGCTAGAATGAATATGAGCGACATTTTTTATGCCTTAAGAATTCCAATATCAACCAAATACATTCAGATAACCACCACTATTACATCAAAAAAGATACACCAGTCGTGCTTAGTAGGCAATTTATACTAGCACATGCTAAGGCACAAGCATTTGAGATATGTTGTACCCTCTTTGTATTTGCTTCACTATTACGTCAAAAAAGATACACCAGTCGATGTTTCTTAGCAATTTATACTAGCGCATGCTAAGGCATTATACACATTTGTGATATGTTGTTTTATCGACTAGCCCCTGTACCCTCCCTGTATTTGCACACTTCTAATATATCTCAAAGAAGACAACAACGATCCGACCTTTTTGCAGGGAAAAAACCAAGACACGTTTGTTTCCTTTAGTTACGGCACACTCGTAAGGACCAATACTAGATGACCCTGTATCTTCCACATAGAGTGAAGAGACCAGAAGAGCCTAACTCAACATGTTGTTAAAGAGTGGTCAAATAGGACAAAGTGTTTAATACATATAATGAAGAAGAGATGTAATTTGCCAGATTTGAAGCCAATAAGTGTGACTCCATAATGCTTAGAGGCCTGCCTTTTTCTTCAAGTGTGCTTTGAAATCCATGATATCACCCTCCCACCTTGAGACAGTCTTGTTTTCACAAACCCATATTTCTTTGGCTACCTGATTTATGAGCCTGAAGTCATGGCTCACAAGAACAAGCCCCCCATCCCATTCATTCAAAGCATCAGCTAATGCATCTATAGTCTCAATGTCAAGATGATTAGTAGGCTCATCAAGCAGGAGAAGATGAGGCAACCTCCATGCTAGCCATGCAAATATCACTCTGCTCCTCTGGCCATCAGAAAGGTTTTTCATTGGCATAATTTGGGCCTTACCCGTAAGCCCAAACCGACCAATTGCTGCACGCATCTTTTCCTCTTCAAGACCAGGATATTCCGACATCATATATTGTAGTGCAGGCACGTCCAGGTTTAATTTGTCAGCCAAATGCTGATGAAATTGGGCAATACGGAGATGGTTGTGGCGTCTCACCATGCCATCCTGAGGTACCAACTCGCCAGTCATAAGCTTCAATAGTGTGCTCTTACCAGCTCCGTTCGGCCCTACCAAAGCTATACGGGAGTCCAGATCAACTCCAAAGTCAATTTTCTCATATATAAGGTGCTCTGGTGTGTAACCAAAGTCAACCTCCACAAACTGCAATACTGGAGGAGGCAGTTTCCCAACATCAGTAAAACGGAAAACAAGGACCTTGTCTCGAGCCACTCTCTCTGTAAGCCCCCCTCTTTCCATTTTCGCCAATGTTTTCTCTTTACTCTGGGCTTGCCTAGCAAGCTTTGCAGAACCATGTCCAAACCTTGCAATGTACTCTTTCATATTTGATATTTGCTCCTGTTCCCATTTGTATTGCTTCATCTGATTCTCCTCAAGCTCTGCACGTGTCTGGACATACTGATCATAGTTCCCCGTATAGAACTTGAGTGCCTTGCTTTGCATGTGGATAATATTTGTGCATACTCCATTGAGAAAATCTTGAGAGTGTGAAACCACCACGAGGATACGATCAAACTTTTTTAATGTTTCTTCCAGCCACACACATGCTTCAAGATCTGCAAGGAGATAATAACAGAGCAGATGAGAAAAAATCATTCAACCAAAAAAAGGAATATTACGCACAAAGGTGAGTAAAATAACAAAAGAAACCAGAGAGGCCCAGCACTGAATTGAGCAATACTAACCCAGATGATTGGTTGGTTCATCCAGAAGTAAGATTGTGGGATTCATAAATAATGCTCTGGCCAATGCTAACCTCATTCGCCAACCTCCAGAAAAATCACGAGTCTTCTTTCCTTGCATACTTTTTGTGAAACCTAAACCATGTAAAATTTCAGCCGCCCTCTTCTCTGCTCTTGCTGCATCCATGGCTTCCAACCGCTCATACATACGCTCCAGCAGCTCACCCCCTCCATCGTCCTGTGCATGGAACATTGAAATCAAACACCTTAACAAGAGCAATGACGCCCCCCCCAATACACACACACATGCACTACAGACTGTATAACCTTCCTCTTATAAGCAGGAAAACAGAATCTATTTTAAGAACTGGCAACTTGAAAAAAAGGAATGGAAGTTTATTTCACCCTCACTACCAGAAATCAGCATCTCTATCGACCTCTCCAACTACATCTCCCAAGGATCACAGAGCAGAAGAACCACAAGGGGGGAAAAAAATCAGAAACGAGGGGGGAGGGGCAGGTCAGATGAGAGTGGGTAGACAACGGGAGTGATGCAAGAGAATGTAAGGAGAGCATATCCACTTGCCAATGAAATCCAGAGAGACCAACTGTATCAACCGCTTCTTGGAGCCGGAGTCCGTATAATTCTCCAACTCCTCATACCTTAGAAACACGCTCACGCGCGCACTTGCCCGCATTCACATGCACACACCCAGACACACGCGCACGCACACACACACACACACAAAAGGGGGACTCAGCCTGGCAAATCTCATGGAAGAGGAGAAATATGGCAGAGGTAAGCAGGCCTGAGGACGATCGGTATGCATGCAGGGGGGAGTATATACCTAGGTGAGTCCGGGAACATGCCCAAACTCATCCTCTAAAAACACAACATAGAGCAGTTCAATCTCATGATAGTCATAAGGTTGAAAACCATAAACTCCATCGCGCATAGCAGGGACTAGCTACTATGACATCCCCGCTGACATCATCAGCGCCCAACAGTGGGTGTAGACCATATGCTCTCACACATACAAATCCACACCCACACATACTTGAGCATCCATTTATACAAAGTCTTCGTACTGAGTTTCTGTCAGCACTCCGGAGTTGGAAGGGAAGACTCAGCCATGACGAAGGCTAGCATTAAAGGAGAAGCCATCCAGGAAAACACAAAGGAGACTCAACATGGCAAATATGGGACAGGGAAGGAGGGCTCAGAAAGATGGGTATACTGTTATACATGAAGGGAGAGTAACTCAATGAAGGTAAGGAATAAAGTTGTCACAAGAAACGTTTCTAGAAACACATTTCTAGATTTTGCTTCCAGACGGGTTTTAAAATGTATTTTATACAAATTATATATCAAACATAAATAACTATCTTCAGATTCTCTCTCTCTCTCTCTCTCAAAAGAGCTCTCATATACACACATACACACTAAGTACTCTCAAAAGAGTCAAGACACCATAACAGTCTGCACCAGGGCACTTCACCCAATGCACTGGTGTTTGGCCCGTTTCGGCGAAACACGTTTTTTGTGACACTAGATCCTAGAATAAACATTATATGAAATTTCTCCACACGCATGCACACGCGCACACACAAAGGGAGATTCAACCTAGCAAATCGCATGGAAGAGGAGTAATAAGAAAAGGGATGGAGGTTGCGTATGCATGCAAGGGGGTAACTCGTTAGGGTGAGGGATAACATTGTGTATAAAAAGATGGGTAACTCGGAAAACTAGAGACAAGGAGAGTAAGGGAGGGGGAGGCCTCACCCCCCAGAATGTAAAGGGAAAATCCTCATATGGGCACCCTCGTTCAGCCAAAGGCCATGCAAGCGAGGTCCATCAGAGGGGCTGCATGCAAGTGACATCATATCCGAAAGGCTTGGGACATGTGGCACATTGGCACTGGAAGGAGAAAAATCCATTAAGAAGTCCATACTGATCTACTCAAAGGGTTGGTCAGGAATCTCAAGGCACTAGTGTTTTCACAATGACCCAGAATTCCTACTATCACTCCCATTCCATTCAACAATTTCCCATTCCCATCACAACCACACACTTCAAACGTGCTCAAAATGACCCAGTAAACACTTAAGACATGGATACGGAACCAAATTTGTTCAATCTACTGAATAGACAACCCATATAGAAGAGCCCTTGATGATTCTCAAGTTTCCACCTATGGACTACACTAAAGGGATAGCAGGTCCAGGAGGCTTAACCATACAACTGACCAAGAATACCACCGAGTGGATTAACCGTACAACCGATGCCTCTTAAAAAATAATCGACATGTAGCATTTCCCGACCCTTACCAATAAGACGTTGAGCATCATGACAAGACTAGTCAGTGTGAGAGCTTGCCAAGACAAATGACGAACCATAGGCTCAAAGCACAACTTTGGACCTCTGTTAAAGGTAAGAAACCCATTAAAGAGACTCCCATTACACCCTCATACTTTCGAGGGAGAGAATTAGTAATTGGTCACACTCCAATCAATATACCTAGATGAATCTAGGAACATTCCCAAACTCATCCTCTAAAAATACAACATAGTGCAATTTCAATCTCATGATAGTCACTCACAAGGTTGAAAACCATAAACTCCATCACGCATAGCAAGGACTAGCTACTATGACATCCCCACTTACATCATCAACGCCCAACAGTGGGGGTAGACCATAGTATAAAATATGCTCTCACACATACAAATCCAGACACCCACGCATACTTGAGCATCCATTTATACAAAGTCTTTGTACTAAGTTTCTGTCAGCACTCCGGAGGTGAAGGGCAGATCAGCCAATAGCAACTTTTGAAAGCCCTCCAATACAGACCCCAATGTAGGTCTTGGAAGGCCCACAAAAATTGTACTTGGCTAGGGCATACCCAATCCTAGCCACCACCAAATAGTCTCCTCATAGGAAGGTCTTCAATTGCAAGACTCACCAGAAGTCATCATGGAGATTACTAACAGTAAAACATATTGAGGATATAAAAGGTTGTGTCAATTAACAAGTCACATGCAACTTGCAAAAGTTCTATAATTGACAACGAATCAAATTGCAAGAGAAGCTGCAAGGTGTAGTTTTGCGACCTTTTGAGCTCTAGTAACATAGATCCAAGATAGAAATCTACATCTACATGCTAGTATTCAAAACTAGCCTTGAACCCAACTGCTCAAAGTCTTCTACCCACTCCCCTCCCTCACCATGCTTTTTCTAGCACCATGGAGATTACTAATAGTAAAACGTATTGAGGATATAAGAGTTGGTATTCAATTAATTTGAAGACTCATGAAGAACTCACATGTAAATTGCAAACCTTCTATAATTGACAAAAAGTCAAATTGCAAGAGAAGCTACAAGATGAAGCTTTCTAACCCTTCAGGCTCCAATAGCATAGACTCGAAGATAGATAATTTATCTAGGATCATAGGCACTCAAAGTCTTCTACCCAATCCATGTTTTTTCTCTTTCTACCCCGGCTAGGATTCATGCACCTCATAGCCACCCTCTCTATACGTCAAGTCACCTCCGAGCTTGAACTCTAGACCATCTTGACTCCCTACCATAAGAACTTGCATTTGATACCGAAGACCCTCACCCAAGAGGGTGGCATTAAGGGGTTGCTCATGAGGCCAACCAACCCTCGAGCAATGCATCTTAAGCACTTCTAACAAGGACGATAGAAATTCTAAGGTTTCTTTCCTAGCATTTAGAGGCATGGATCCCCAATCCAAGTACTCTTGCCAACAAGGCACAACGGAATTGAAAATGTTCGTGCTTAAAGGCCATGAGGCATACATCTTATCTTGAGGGTCACTTATAACACAATCTCAGCTACCCATGTATAGTGGATGCCCTATCTATCCATAGTATACAAGCGATGTGTATGCTAGCTTCGGGTATCAACAATCATTTGGTAAGACCTAGGCTACAAGCACACAAACACAAGCTTCAATTCACTTAACATTTTTCAAGACTAAGAAAATAAGCTATCTACAAGTTCTTGATTCATGTGCTACTTTCCAAAGTTTCTATATTTGGAAACTATAGGGCATCCAAGTTATTTAAGCAATTTAAACTCCTTGATATCCAACTTGTTCGAGTCATTACTCCAATCTACAATATTAGGTTAACGTAAGTCATAATATAAATCATTTGGAGAATGAATTATCCAATGTAATCACGATTGAGTCCTTTACCATTTTTGTTCCCCAAACCTTATAGATTCTTTGGTTGCCTTTCCTCTCTAACTTTGAATATCTAGAATGTACAAATTCAGATTTTTATTCTTCTTACACTTTTGTTGTAAGTACATGTGCACTGCCACATTATTCAACAAATGAATGATATAGGTGGAAAAAATACAAAATCAGAATGGTCCACGTTGTTAGAAAATACCCAACAGAGGGTACACGCAGCGGAAATAATGCCCAGGAGCTCACACAGTGTGCGGTGTGGGTGTGGAATCACAAACTTCTTTACTTATGTGCATTCAATAGGTGTGCAGACTCATCAATAGACAATGAACCAAACTAGATAGAGATACCATCAAATAATATATTTCCGTCCACAACTATGGACACAATACAAGAGAGACACATCCAGAGTCCCACCAATGGTGTGGTCCTCTGATCTTACCACAAAGTCTTTCTCCTATCTGCTGGCTATCTCTAGACTAGAGTCCGCGTGCTCCACCTCGAGCGTGAGTAGACTTTCCGTCTAGAATGATCCTCTCCACCTTGCTGTCTGGAAACCAGCCTAGGTGGGCAGCCTCCTGCAAACTAAGTCTGCAGCACAAGGTACTTCTTTCTCCTCCTGACTGTAGGCCCAAAGGTAGCCCTGCTGCTGCTCCTTCTGCTGGTGGAATTGCTGCTCCAGATGATGTGAAATGAGGCTCAGGGCCTCTCCTTTTATAGGCCCCAAGGGGGCTGGTAAAAAACCGACCAGCCTGGTACAGACTGGCCGACCAGTCTGTGGCTGGTCCAGCCCTATAAGGCACACAACCCAGGGCTTTCTGGCCCAAACTTCCAGGGCCCTTTGGCCCTCCTTTCAAGGCATATATCCAGCCTATAAAAGGCCTGTCTCCTGCCCACTGACACCCACAGTTCCTGCTGCAGATCTGGGCCTGCACACCCTGCCATATCTGCTCCTCTGCAAACAGTGCGCCTCCATGTCCTAGATCCTTCGCAATCTGTCCCAGACTATCTTGCCTCTGCTCCAGGCTTGTTCCAGCTCTAGGTGTGCTGCCCACATGACAGCCATGATGCTGTCTATGTGGCAGCCCCTTTCTCTCTTTTTCTGTTGGGTACTGCCCTAGGTCTCCCTCCCCCATGCTCTCCTCATATGGGGGCTTACAGATGGGGAGGTGACCTCTTCAACACCCCCTCTCACCGACACATCTCAGCCCAATGCCAACACGTCGATGAAGATGCTCCAGTAACTCCCTGGTCGTAGTCCTCTGGAACCTTTCGGTGTCGAAATCTTTTCCTGGCTTTTCATCCAATGGCTCCTGCTCCACCAGGTCCGATTCCGCTTCCGCACACCATCCTGGTACACAAGTCCATCTCTGGTAGCACCTCCTGGTACCACCTCCTTCAGTCACATTCCCGCCTCTGAACTCGAGCAATCCAGCCGTCACGATCTTCCAGTCATCCCCCTCATAATGAGTGAACAACCTGGAGTCTTCCAGGCACCATGCTCTGAGGATCTATTTCAACCCGTCCTTCCTTTGGCAAGGTCTGCAACCAATGAATATTTCCAGATAACCTGGACCATGAACTCTCGCTGAGTTCTCAAGCAGGTACTCTTCTGGCTTCAGTACTCTTTGTCCACCACCTTCTAGCAATCTGCGTCCGAGATTTGAAGAAGCACCAATACTTCCCCTTCTACCTTCGAAGAAGGCCAATTCCTTCCAATCTCTTATCACCTGAGACAAATGAAGAGCAGAATCTCTCCACAGCATGCTATAAAGACTCAAATGCAGAATATCAAATACATACCAGACTGTTGTACTGCCTGAATGTTCGCTCTGAAAGCAAACCCTGTACCTCAATGAGGCACCTGTCAAGATCCTGTGTAATCCTGTACTGTCCCCTTCTGAAGTCCAGCATCCATCTGACCATGAGACCCCAGGGCTTTCCATGGAATCCACCCTCGTGTCAGTGTCAACAGCCATACACCTGGAAGGTACCAAGCACTCCATACTGTCCTTCACCTTCACAAAGGCATCTGACTCCTCGTCGACCCACGTCTCTATGTCAGACATCCTTACTGTGACTTCTGGATCAACATATCTGACCTCGGTAACACTCGGTGATGTCACCATGAACAATTCTTCGATTACCACATTTGCTTTGGTTTTTCCCTCTGAATCTGAGTCAGACTCCTTTTTCAAATCCGCCTTTTTCTTTCTGCAATCCTTTGCAAAATATCCGGGCATGTCACAATAGAAACACTTCTTCTTGTGCTTCCTCTTCGAAGTCCCCTCGTCATCAGAGTCGTCTTTATTGGACTTACCACCGTTAGGCTTGCCCTTTCCTTTGCCAACAGAATCCTTTGTCAGCATCGCCTTGTCGTCTTTGTCCTCATTGTAGAGCTTTTCCCGAGCTTCCTCTTGTAGCAATAATGGACACAACTCCTCAAATGTCAGAGGTTTGGTCCTCTGTCCTGCTGTCACAGCCGTAACAAAGCTCTTGAAACTCCGAGGCAATCTCCTCAATACCATCAAGGCCAGATGGCATGAGTCTGTCTTCTGACCAATTGCTGCCAGCTGATCCCGCACCACCTTGACCTTCGTCAAATGGCTATGTATCGTATCGCCTTCTTCCATATCAAGATTGTAGAGTTGATGCTGAAGAAGCACAATCCGGGAGGTATTGTCTGTCTCGTACAGATCCTTCAGGGTGGCCCACGCCTCTATTGACGTCTCGACCAGCTGGATATGCGAAAGAACGGAGTCCACCGTAGTCCCTATGATTATTGCCAGCATGGGCATCTCTTTCTTCCCAAGCTTCAAGCTCCTCTCTGTCTACTGCCAAGAGTACCTCTCCTTTACTGTCCACCATGTCCTCCGGCTTCGACTCCTCTCCCGTGGTCAGCTTCCACAACTTCCGAGCCACTAAATGACTCCGGATCTTCACTTTCCAGATCGGGTAATTAGTCCCGTCCACGTTCCCAGACTCTCCAAAGTTAGGGATAGTGAAAGAGAGAAAACTGGAGGAGGAGGAAGGGAAAGCAGGGGCTGAAGAGGCTGTAGATGTCGACATCTCTGCTGTACATACCACACAACAAAGTCAACCAAACTCAATTTCAGTAAACCAGAACTCTGAACGCACCTGACTGAACCTGAGTCACCCTCCTCCTCGCAAGGGCACAATCCTCCAGACGTGGAAGTCGATTCCCTAGAGCTTCTGAATCAAGGTCGTCCTTCAGCAAGGTCCCTGCCTTCAAGCTCCCACACCTGTGAGCCTCCTACTTGGGCTCTGATACCATGTTAGAAAATACCCAACAGAGGGTACACGCAGCGGAAATAATGCCCAGGAGCTCACACAATGTGCGGTGTGGGTGTGGAATCACAAACTTCTTTACTTATGTGCATTCAATAGGTGTGCAGACTCATCAATAGACAATGAACCAAACTAGATAGAGATACCATCAAATAATATATTTCCGTCCACAACTATGGACACAATACAAGAGAGACACATCCAGAGTCCCACCAATGGTGTGGTCCTCTGATCTTACCACAAAGTCTTTCTCCTATCTGCTGGCTATCTCTAGACTAGAGTCCGCGTGCTCCACCTCGAGCGTGAGTAGACTTTCCGTCTAAAATGATCCTCTCCACCTTGCTGTCTGGAAACCAGCCTAGGTGGGCAGCCTCCTGCAAGCTAAGTCTGCAGCACAAGGTACTTCTTTCTCCTCCTGACTGTAGGCCCAATAGCCCTGCTGCTGCTCCTTCTGCTGGTGGAATTGCTGCTCCAGATGATGTGAAATGAGGCTCAGGGCCTCTCCTTTTATAGGCCCCAAGGGGGCTGGTAAAAAACCGACCAGCCTGGTACAGACTGGCCGACCAGTCTGTGGCTGGTCCAGCCCTATAAGGCACACAACCCAGGGCTTTCTGGCCCAAACTTCCAGGGCCCTTTGGCCCTCCTTTCAAGGCATATATCCAGCCTATAAAAGGCCTGTCTCCTGCCCACTGACACCCACAGTTCCTGCTGCAGATCTGGGCCTGCACACCCTGCCATATCTGCGCCTCTGCAAACAGTGCGCCTCCATGTCCTAGATCCTTCGCAATCTGTCCCAGACTATCTTGCCTCTGCTCCAGGCTTGTTCCAGCTCTAGGTGTGCTGCCCACATTACAGCCATGATGCTGTCTATGTGGCAGCCCCTTTCTCTCTTTTTCTGTTGGGTACTGCCCTAGGTCTCCCTCCCCCATGCTCTCCTCATATGGGGGCTTACAGATGGGGAGGTGACCTCTCCAACACACGTGTCTGATTGATGATAATTCCTAGTTATTGGACTCAAAGGCTAGCAGGCTCATGACACGTAAAAGGCATTGATTTCAATCATAAAATCAGTGCATTTAAGGTGTTCTTGAGCTTGCAATACCTACAAGTTGCAAGCAAAGCACAATGACACTATTCTCGTCTTGGTTAAGTTGCAGCCATGTACGCTGATAGAAACCATCTCTCTCATAAAAGACAAATGCACCTCCAAAACCTAGCTTGACAATGGAGCTATACATAAAGTGTGGCAAGACAAAGGTACATGAGCAAGGGTCACTCACCCAAAGACTCTCTAAGGAACAAAGCAAGGCTCAATACAATGCATTCGCATGAGAAATCATATTCGCGTTTGTGCACTCAATCAATAGGCACGCACTTGCTTCTAGGTCTCCCTCTTCCTCCCCCTCTCCCTCTCAAAATCCTTTATGAACACCCCTTTGAAGTCCATGTAAATAGATAAGCATTATCAGGTGCATATTGTTCTACATGTTGGAATATGGAAGCAAGAACTAGAAACTAGAAATGAAATAACAAGATTGAAAGACAAGAAATACCTTGAGAAGAGTGTAGACAAGACACAAGCTAGACAGATAGATTGCAATGATGTGACCCATGAATATATGGGCCAAAGTACAAGACATAAAGCAAGAGTGCTTATGGGATAATTGTAGAAGTGCCACATGGCACACACTCAAGACATAAAGACTAGACTAGACTTAGACAAATGTAGACTAGGAAATAGTACACTTAGTGTGCACTTATCTCCAACACACTCCTTAAGTGGACACTAGCAGTAAGACTAGAAGACAGACATAAAGACTGATAGAGTGAGAGACAAGATAGAAGGCATGACAGACAAAGATCCTGAGACACCCCTCCTCAAGTGATATCCTCATATGGGTCCACAAGGGTAGGGACAAGATGGATCTAAAACAAAACACAGTCAGATTGATAGACAAATAGACAGACAGACAAGACTAGATAAACAAAAGACTGACTGTAGACAAACAGAAAGACCAAGACACTAGAACCCCTTGACCTACATCATCGGTGGTCAAGGTGGTAGACAAGACATAGAAGTAATCAGAAAGCCCACTTCTCATCATATGAGGAAGGAACAACAGGATCTGCTGTTGGAGATGCTGCAGCAACATGGGCTGAGGTAGATGCAGGGGCTGATGTAGAGGGTTTGGAGTAGCAGTCCCTCTCCCGGTGATTATCACGGCCACAAATGGTGCATGGATGAGCCTTGAAACAATCCTTCTCCATATGATTAGTTTTGCCACAATGGGTGCAAGGCTTTCTTACCTTAGAACTTCCTTTCTTTGCTAAAAATGCAGTGTCAGTTACCTTTCGTTATTGAGTTCTTTCTTCCTCTTGGAGAGCATTGATGATACCCTCAAGAGAAGGATTATTATGATACTTGAAGGTAGTGACACGAGTAGCATAGGTGTCAGGTAAGCTTTTGAGAAGCACAGCAATAGCAATATCTTCGGAGATGGGAGACTTGACTGACGCAAGCTGAACCATAAGACTGCGAAGATAATTGACATGAGAGGCTATAGTAGCTCCTTCCTGCA
The DNA here is from genome assembly GCF_047967505.1 of Dipteris shenzhenensis. NCBI lineage: Eukaryota > Viridiplantae > Streptophyta > Polypodiopsida > Gleicheniales > Dipteridaceae > Dipteris > Dipteris shenzhenensis. The sequence goes on along the minus strand of NC_141602.1, from coordinate 25,996,812 downwards.
TATGTAAATCAAAGAATGAGATCATAAGTGCAATCTTAGAGTTTTTAGATCGGGGTCCAAAAAGGGTATCCAAAGTGATCCATGCTTGAGGAGCAGACTGTATGTCGGAGATGTGATGAATGCAATCATCTCCAAGGCCGAGCAATATGATAGCATAGGCTTTGTCATTCTTGGCAATGACAACTTGCTCAGAGGGACCTTCGAGAGCAGCACGGTAAACAATGTCCCAAAGACCTTCTTTCATAAGATGGCACTTGATTTTGATTTGCCAAGTAAGTTGGACCCATTGAATTTGGCGATAGATATGAGAGAATGAGAGGAAGATGCCATGTGGGAAGGTCTTACCTCTTGCTAGGATGCAAGGGCAGTGTCTATTCCCTTACAATATTGCAGAAATGAATGAAAGGAGAGATCCAAGAAGCCGGTTCTCTCACCACTTTGTCAAGGCCATAGCATATGACAGCCCATCGAAGCAGGAGGAACCAGCAAAAAAGAGAGACTGCTCAGCAAACTGAAAGAGGCAAAGCACAGTACCTTAATCCCAGGCAGAGGCAGAGGTGCAAAAAGGGGCACAGTCCAGGAGGTCGAACAGATGGCGCAGATCTCCGTGAAGATGGAGCAGATCTCGAACAGCAGCTGGAGAAGTGCGGCCTGTGCAGGTACGGATTCCGTACAGTCGTACAGACTGTACGGACAGCGGAGTACGGACGGCGCTGATCTGTACGGACAGCAGGTACGGATTCCATACAGTCGTACGGACTGTACGGACACTCTCGTACGTTGATGCAGGAGCGACAGCAGAAGCGGGAGCTGATGGGTGCAGATCTGTGGCTGAACTGCGCAGATCTGGCAGAAATGGCGCAGATCTGGAGCAGAGATCTGGCGCAGATCTGGAGCTGCACGCAATGGCGGGGCAGAAAGAGGGAGAAATGAGAAGAGGGAGAAATCTGAGAAGAGGGGCAGATCTGCAGCGGGGGAGACATCTGAGAAGAGACAGACTGAGGGGAGAGAAGAGGGATCAGCCTAGCTCTGATACCATGTTGGAATATGGAAGCAAGAACTAGAAACTAGAAATGAAATAACAAGATTGAAAGACAAGAAATACCTTGAGAAGAGTGTAGACAAGACACAAGCTAGACAAATAGATTGCAATGATGTGACCCATGAATATATGGGCCAAAGTACAAGACATAAAGCAAGAGTGCTTATGGGATAATTGTAGAAGTGCCACATGGCACAAACTCAAGACATAAAGACTAGACTAGACTTAGACAAATGTAGACTAGGAAATAGTACACTTAGTGTGCACTTATCTCCAACACTACATAGTTATTTGGGTCTCCAATTAGTACACTTGGTTGATTGTATGTGCATTTGATAAAGTGAATATGTACAATTGAAAATTCATGTGTAAACACGGTATACTATGACTATCTTTGAATCTCTCTCTTAATAGTTAGGGTCCACAACCGAACATGCTTTGGAGTGGCTACTAAATTACACCATATGGTTCTACAGTCATTGATTTCAATTTTTCTTATCCTCTAGACTTAGATCGATTTGTCTTATCCTCTAGACTTTGCCTATCAGCCCAGATGTGGTATCTACGTAGTTCACAATTCACACTTTCAAATGCATTGGAGTGGCTATTAAATATCGTTGATTTCAAGTTTTGATATCCTCTAGACTTTTGCCCATCATCCTAGATGTGGTATTTGAGTTAACTTTCAATTTTTCTTATCCTCTAGACTTAGATCGATTTGTCTTATCCTCTAGACTTTGCCTATCAGCCCAGATGTGGTATCTACGTAGTTCACAATTCAACACTTTCAAATGCATTGGAGTGGCTATTAAATATCGTTGATTTCAAGTTTTGATATCCTCTAGACTTTTGCCCATCATCCTGGATGTGGTATCACTATTCACACACTTTCAAATGCCCATTTAATTGGCCATATGGTTCTATGGTATTTGAGTTAACTTTCTAAAATTATTCCAAACTCCCTCCCTCCCCCCCCCAAGGAGACTGCTAGGGCTAGTTGAAGCGAGGATTCAAGATGCAAATCCCGGTGTTGAGGCAATCATGTGGTCCTGTCCAGCGTTTTCTTGCCCCTCTTCCGCTCTCTTTCTTCATTTTTCTCCTCCTGATAGCTGGAAACCTCCTACACCTTGAGGGGAGCCTGGACGAAGGATAGGCGTGAGGAAAGAGCTTGCCTCTCTGCTATAGAATGAGGGGATTGGGTCCAGGTTTTGTTTTTCATTGTTCTTTCTTGCTTTGGAGCTTTTACAGTGCATGTGTGTTGTTTGCAGTCCTTTCTGGTCTCTCTCAAGTTCTAGCAAGCACCCAGAGGCAAGGGTGATCCTAGAAAAGGCCTAACGACACTGTGGATGCATGTGATAGCCTTGAGGCTGCTTTGAGCTCAGTTTGCCAGTGGATTGGATGCCCGGATGCCTCTCAGTTGGGTCAATTCAGAAGGGGATGCAGAAAGGCTACTTTGAGCTCAATTTGCCAGTGGATTGGATGCCTGGATGCCTCTCAGTTGGGTCACTTCAGAAGGGGATGCCCAAGATTGCCTTGCCAATTGGTATTCTAGTGGTGCACTTGGATTCGAAGCCCAGAGAATAGATAGTGGATTTTGCAGAGAGGAACAGTGCAAGGGTTGTAAAGCATTTTCCATTCAAAAGCATCAAATAAATACCAAAAGGGGCACCAAGGCATTTAGGACCAGTGGGTGCATTGTGTACTGTGTTCACTGAGCAGGGGCATTTTGGTCTCCCCTTTGTTGTTGTTGAAGTTTGTTTCTAAGTTTTGCTAAGTGATTCAAGTGACTAAAGCTTGCATTGTGGCTATTTATGAGGTGTATGATTAAGTAGATGAAGACTACTGCCATTTAGTTCTTTGAAGGCCGATTACACCCCTCTCTCTCTCTCTCTCTCTCTCTCTCTCTCTCTTTCTCTCTCTATCTCTCTCTCTCACACACACACAAGCTCCACTCATTGTATTAGTCTTTTTAGTCTCATTAACCCTTAGGTCTTTCAAAGACTCTTTCTTTCTCTCTCTCTCTCTCCCCCTCCATTCACTCCCTCCCTACCCCCAACCATACTTTTGCCAACATGATGACAATACCTGAGCTGCCAATATCTCAGCTTCCTTTTCAAGTTTTAACCTCTCTTTGTCCACATTCACAACAGCTTCCAAAGCTGTCAAGTCTGTTGCTTCGATCTCACGAGTCAAGTGGTAGATGTCCATGTGTTCTGGAATTGGAAGCTCTCGACACCCTATAGATGCTAGAAGAGTGGACTTTCCACATCCATTTAAGCCCAAAAGGCCATAGCGTCTACAAACAAATAAGGTCAACATTAGTAATCTTGCAATAAGAAAAATGATTTTCAATCGTACACAACGCATGTAGAGCCCTCAAAAGAAAACGTACCTCCCATAATTAAGCTCAAGACTTGAATCCACGATCAAATCGTGACCATGAAATGTAACTGACAAGCTTTCAATCTGAAAGCCAAAGCAACGAGTCAATATCAAATTAAAAAGTACCATCATCAGCGAACCACCATCCCTCATAAGATCCATAATTTCAAACAATGAATTCAATACTAGCTTCTTCGACGTCAAAACATGTCATCGAAGAATAGCTCACATACAACAAGAGAAACTATAACTACAAGTTATGGCTATCATTCATAACCTAATAGACAACTTGATGGGCTATTTTGAAATCCCAATTCAATATGAAAGTCAAAGCAATGAGTCGCCAACAAACTAGGTTAACACACCACTATCCCTAAGAGGAAGTCAATGTAAGACTTAACCTCAATCACATAGGATCCATAATTTCAAACAATAAATTGGATAGTTATATCCTTCGACGTCAAAATAGTATTTTAAAAATGTATAGCTGTAACATACAACGAGAGAAACTTTAGAGTTATCATTCACAACCCAAGAGACAAAACTTGATGGGCTATTTTAAAATCCCAATGATCAACTTTCACACTATTGGTATCACATGTCTAAACACAACTTGCAAATGGCAAAACCGTCTTGTTTTCATGCATAACCACAGTGCAACCTTAGGTCCAATATTTTCTCTAAACCTTAATCTCTCATGACAAATTTAAAGCTTTTGTAGTTTAAATTATATTTCTTAGAGGTCATTTAATATTTGGACCGCTAGTTAAAAATCAATAGAAGTCACGCTTTCACATACCCTAGACTCTCACATATTCACTTAGAGGCCATTTAATCTCCAATGTGTTATTTAGTAAATCACTAGACGTCACGCTTTCACATACCCTAGACTCTCACATCTCATACATCAAAGATCGTTGCATTTGACTTCATCTTGATGATGGGATAAATAGCATCTCTATCCTTCTACAACAACTACATTTGTAGCTGTCACTTCCTTGCCAAAGACAATGCCTTCTACCTTTATCTTAGAACCATGGGTTTGGCATCTCTATGCCTCCACAACATTTGCAATTGTCACTTCCAGGCCAAAGACAATGCCTATTTTGTCTCTGCACCGCAGGTGACCATCCACATCTTCCTCAACATTAGATCTTTACCTTCCACACTAAATACTTATTATCATCCAGCTTTCATCCATCACCACATTGGGAATCAGCAAGCAAGATGTCGAAGCAATAGAAGATAATAGACAACCAAGCATGTGCAGCAGTTATGCTCAACTCTCCCGGAACTCACACCAAAGTGCTTCAAAGACAAACTCAGATCTGTCCATAAAGGTATAAAAGCCTGGAAAACTAAACCAGCTGCTAGCTTTATTTAAGGCTGCAAAACTGTAGATCAAATGCTGCTGCTCTTAATCTATCTGCATGCCTTAGCAGGATTGGGTGGAATGAGGGTGGGCAGCTACAAATGCCTCTTATATAGAACTGGGAAGACAGTCCCCCCACCATGGCGGGCGTGCGCACGGGCAAACCAGCAATCTGACTGACAAAACAGGACACTTATGGGCCTGTAGGAACTAGCAGTTGCCAGTCCTTACCGCCCTTCCGAGCTCTAAAATTCAGTCCCATGTGTGGGGACTGTTATGGATAGTCCACTCTCATCCTCATAGGAGGGCTCACATCAAGGGCATTGCCTACATTCTAGCAGTGCACCACTGGAATCCTTGTCTTCCACCTCCTCCCTGCTAAGATAATTATTAAGTAGCTCGTCATCATACTATTCGATGAAGTCAGATTGAATTTGATACTTTAACATATTTGCATACATTGCAATTTGTTTTTCTTCTTTCTCGGGCCTGATGCAGTGCAATTAATGATGACAGCAGATGATACAACCACGGGCATCATGAGATGAGGATTAATCCTTCAATTGTATGTCTTTCACCAAACCTTTGAAGGCTGCAGATTTATTCCAAGAGCAATCTCCCTGACATACCAAACCTACAACAGCAGCTTCTATCACCCATACAGTGGTGCAAGACATGTAACTAATGTTCCTTTACTGTTTTTGCTGGTGTCCCTTTGTCTTGGACATCAGGCCTGATAATGTCTCGTTGCAAGTAGTAAGCTGCACTGTACAGTTTGGGAGCTCTAAAAGCAGAGTTATGTACAAGTACCACTGGTCCCTTTTAACACAACCTTGCATCACAATTACGTCATTACGATCACCCACTTCTTGGACCTCCCCTCTCTCATCTCCCTTCAACTAATGTCTCATAGGTGTCAAAAGTTCCCTCATTAGGCTGAATAAGCTTAAAACAAGTATATATATATATATATAAACACAACCTTGCATCACAATTACGCCATTACGATCACCCACCTCTTGGACCTCCCCTCTCTCATCTCCCTTCAACTAATGTCTCATAGGTGTCAAAAGTTCCCTCATTAGGCTGAATAAGCTTAAAACAAGTATATATATATATATATGTATATATATACATGAATCTGTGAACATGCCCAAACTCATCCTCTAAACACTCGTAAGGTTCAAAACCATAAACTCCATCACGCATAGCAAGGACTAGCTACTATAACATCCCCACTGACGTCATCAGTGCCCAACAGTGGGTGTAGACCATAGTATAAACATATGCTCACCCGTACAAATCCACACACCCACACATACTTGAGCATCCAATTATACAAAGTCTTTGTACGGAGTTTCTCTCAGCACTCCGGAGGTGAAGGGCAAACTCAGCCATGACGAAGGCTAGCACTGAAGGAGGAGGCTAATCAAAAAGTAGTCCAAAATCTCTTCATTCAAGCTACAACTGCTTGTGAAGACAAAACTATTTCATTTTAGACTCTCCCAGACAAGCATCTAAATCTAGGTGATAGGGCAACGCACCACTTGAAATGGAAAGAATTATCCCATTACCAACAGGCCGCAACATGGACGAAAACTTCACAAGGTGAAATTTGCATGTCCGCTAATACAGCAGAAGCATATATCTACATGAATCTAAGAACATGCCCAAACTCAACTCTTAAAAGCACAACATAGTGCAGTTCAATCTCATGATAGTCACCCATAAGCAAGGACTAGCTACCATGGCATCCCCACTGACATCATCGACGCTCAACGTAGGGTGTAGACCATAGTATAAACATATGCTCTCACACGTACAAATCCACACACCCACACATACTTGAGCATCCATTTATACAAAGTCTTCGTACTGAGTTTCTGTCAGCAGTCCGGAGGTGAAGGGCAGAGTCAACCATGACGAAGGCTAGCACTAAAGGAGGAGGCTAATCAAAAAGTAGTCCAAAATCTCTTCATTCAAGCTACGACTACTTGTGAAGACCCAACAATTTCCTTTTAGTCTCTCCCAGACGAGCATCTAAATCTAGCTGATAGGGCAGTGCACCACTTAAGATAGAAAGAATTATCACAGTACTAGCAAGCCGCAACATGGACAAAAACTTCAAAAGGTGAAATTTGCAAGTCCGCTAATACGTAATACGACAGAAGCATATATCTAGATGAATCCAAGAACATGCCCAAACTCATCCTCTAAAAACACAACATAGTACAGTTTCAATCTCATGATAGTCACAAATAAGGTTGAAAACCATAAACTTCATCACACATAGCAAGGACTAACAGCTATGACATCCCCACTGAGGCCATCCGCAATCCACTGTGGGTGTGGACCATAGTATAAGCATATGCTCTCACGCACAAATCCACCCCCCCCACATACTTGAGCATCCATTTATACAAAGTCTCTGTACTGAGTTTCTATCGACACTCCAAAGTGAAGGGCAAACTCAACCCTGACGAAGGCTAGCAATAAAGGAGAAGGTTAATCAAAAAGTAGTCCAACATCTTTTCATTCAAGCTACAACTGCTTGTGAAGACTAGACGATTTCATTTTAGTCTCTCCCAGATGAGCATCTAAATCTAGTTGATAGGGCAACGCACCACTTAAGAGAAAGAATTATCGCAATACCAACAAGCCGCAACATGGACAAAAACTTCACAAGGTGAAATTTGAATGTCCGCTGATACAGCAAAGGCATATATCTAGATGAATCCAAGAACATGCCCAAACTCATCCCCTCATCCTCTAAAAACACAACATAGTGCAGTTTCAATATCATGATAGTCACTCATAAGGTTGAAAACCATAAACTCCATCACACATAGCAAGGACTAGCTACTATAAAACCCCCACTGGCGTCATCAACGCCCAACTATGAGTATAGACCATTGTATAAAGCCCAACTGTGGGTGTAGACCATTGTATAAACATATGCTCTCACACATACAAATCCAAAAGTCTTCGTAATGAGTTTCTATCGACATTCAGAAGGTGAAGGGTGGACTCAGCCATGAAAAAGGCTAGCACTAAAGGAGATGGCTTTTCAAAAAGTAGTCCAAAATCTCTTCATTCAAGCACAACTGCTTCTGAAGACTAAACAATTTCATTTGTGTCTCTTCTAGACGAGCATCTAAATCTAGTTGAGAGGGCAACGCACCACTTAAGATAGAAAGAATTATAGCCAACCACAACATGGGACGAAAACTTCATAAGGTGAAATTTGCATGTCCGCTAACAAGACAGATGCATATACCTAGATGAATCCAGGAACATGCCCAAACTCATCCTCTAAAAACACAACATAGTGCAGTTTCAATCTCATGATAACCGATTATAAGGTTGAAAACCATAAACTCTATCATGCATAGTAGAGACTAGCTACTATTACATCCCCATTAAAGTCATCAACACCCAACAGGGACTAGCTTAAAACATCCATTGAATTCCATCTACCCTCTGCACCTTCACTTCAAAGAATTAAGAATTCCTCTTAGTTTTCTTAAATTCAGAATTCGCCTTTGTAAGACTAGAATACATAAACAACAATTATGTTTAAATTTGAAGCATGACACTAAGCCATATCACCCATGGATCAAAGAGATGTCACCATGAAATCTATCAAGCCCCTACTACCACCACGTGTCAACCATGGATACAACCATATCATCAAAGAGCTTCAATTGAACAAACATGCCATCAAAAGATTTGTATTATTGAAGAATCACAAATTCTTCGATAGCATGATTGCAAACAAATCTTACTAACCCTCACACCCAAGTTTCATTGGGTATGATGCCACAACACCAAACACGCATCCTTTGGAACTAGTGTGTATTGCATTCTATATGATATACAACTGTTTGGACAAGTTGAAAACTCTTTTGCAGCAAACTTACAAGAAAAACAAGCAAGATGCCTACCTAAAATAGAGGTCACAAGGTACATGAGGGACGAATTATGCGCTTCCAAGGTATGGAGGCCTTTGCAACAAGGTACTCATGGGCACCAATCACATGGAAGCGCTTACCAAATTATAATACTATTTGGCATTGAAGAGCATTATGCGAGCACCCCTATCTTTTGGACTATCTTCACTCTATTACAAGAGCTCTTTGTAAAGATAGTAAATTTTTCCCAGAGCAAGGATAAATGTAATATATGGAATCTAGATTTAGCTGCTATATAGCTAGCTTTGATGCTGTGGAGTGGATACATCTACCACGATAACTTTGCTAAACTTCATTTCAATTGCATTTAATGTCCTTCGTTGTGTTGGCAACGTTTGTTTGTTAGCAATGCAAGAACAATTTCCTAGAGTTCCTTGCTCAATCTCACTGCTTCCATCCAATTTTCCTCCATAGAACAGCCGAATCACAGAAACAATAACCAGCGTTAACGATTCAGTGTACTCACCGTACTTCATTCTTAAAGGTTGTCTATCCTAAACTTCTCGCCAAAGTACAAACAGAAAGAAAAACTATGGCAACTTTGCAAATACTTTGAAACCCAACAGCTGCATTCTTACGTGAATATCTCGGGATTGTGGATGAGAAGCAAGCACTCCTGTACATGTCCGGTCAGTTATCTGCATAGCACTAATCTCATTTGCAACCTGATCAGCACTGCCGTTAGACACGTCTGTTTTTGAATTGGAAGCCTTAGACCCACGCTTGGCAGCCGCTGCAGCCTTCTTCTGTGCGGCCTTCTTCTTGCTTGCATCTGAAACCATTTTTCTCTCCAAGGAATAGCAAGCGTTGAAAAGTTATGCCAAACTGGATTATAGAGCAGACCTGCACAGCATAACATTTCAGCATGGGGAAGCGCTGATGTGAGAAGAAACGACCATTAGACTAAACAATGCCCATCGGACAAACCCCAGATTAAACGGATGTTCGAGCTTCTGGAAAGCGTTATAAAGCGAATAAAACACAAGAAACATCCCCATGCCATTGCCAGATGGCAACAGATGAGACACGAAAACGGAAAGGCAAGCAATAATCAAATAGTGCCTACAGAGAGTGGCCAAGCCATATTCTGCAGGTGCAAATTGTCATACAGGATCGCCATACAGGCGAAAATGAAAATTTGAAGACTTCGGCGCACACAATTATGGAAGCAAATCGTTCACGAAATTCCAAAACTCTACGCTATTTCCGCCTGCTGCGAAAGGAATGATTTTTAGAACGAAAAAAAAAAGGCACAAGCTCCTGATCTCTCCCCGTGTGCCGCGATTCCCTGTTTTAACTCCCAATGCACTCTAGATCGAGTCGCCGCCTTTCTATTAAAGCCAAAGTGAGAACTGTCACCGCTAGTCGTATTCTCTTTCCCGCGCAAGGGAAGCAGAAAAGGCAGGGAAGCAAAGGATCTCTGTAGGCAAGGAGGAACCCGAAAACTAAAGAATAGATGAGGCTACGATCCCTGGAGCAATGTGAGAGGCAAAATCAAAGGAGGCAAAAAAAGCAAAAAGAAAGCGATAAAAGAGAGAGGGGAAGAACCTGATGAAATGCAGGGCGAGATGAGGAAGGTGCCGGCGAAGAGCAGGAGGGGGAGGAGGAGGAGGAGCAGAGGAGGCGTAGGAGAAATTAGGGTTTTTCTTGGGAGGATGCAAAAGGCGATGTGCGCTGATGACCCTCAGCACAAAAGGGTAAAGAAAAATTCTTGTAAAGCTTTGCTCCCCTTTTTATATGTCCCCCCCCCCAATGACTCATCGCCCCTCCACCCACCACGTGGCACCTTTTCCTTCTTGTGGTCCACTTCATTTCTAGATTTTTTTCCCTCTCATCTCAGGTCGGTGTGAACTCACCCCCCTCCTCACTACCACTCTTACCTCGCTTATCAATGACACCACACTACACAGGAGCACCCTTGCTCTGTTCGTTCGCCATCTGCTTTTATGATTGTCCCAGTCGCAGCTCACTCTAAGTCGTGTTAACATGACAATCTAAAGCTTTGTCACACCAAATGGTTTATCTTTAAGTGTGATATTTCCATAAAGAGGAGTTCACATATACATTTTCCAAGGTTTTTTTGTGCCGAAAATTGTATATTTAAACAATAGACTATGTCAGATAAAGTTAACGCTATATTCTTGTTCTCAAGAGCTTCACAACGAGTGCCCATATGCATAGTTTTTTGTTAATGTTGACCCTTGAAAACTCTTAATAAGAAGCATCATATGTATAAGTTGTTAGATATCAATGCTCCAGTCTCGTGTAACTACGCGGGAACCAGCTAACTCTACTTGTAAGCCCCCCATATGAGGAGAAGGCATTTTAGTAGCTCGGTTATCCGGTAGGTCCTGGTTTGGACACCAGATGGGGGCCATGTGTGGCCTGATGGCTAGACGGCTTCAGATAGAGTTGGCACACCGCCAACTAGGCTACATGCAAGTGCGGGAAGGCATCCCTTGACTGACCGCACTGAGGGTAGACGGAGCATTTCTCGGGGCAGCCCACTCTCGGGTTGCGGGGCCCGTTCGGAGCCTCAGATGATCCTAGATGGTTGTGGGCCGAACGGTGATCGTAGGTGAGTTGCTCTGTTTTGCGCACCGATTCTATCGTATGGTCGGTGGCCTATTTCGGGACGGACTCCCAGTCGACCGTTTTGGGTAGACTGGGTCGACCACCCAATTGAGCCTAATTGACTACGACTGGTGGCTATATAAGAGCAAGCCCGTGAAGCCCATTTCATCACTGGCTACAGCAACCTTGATTCCTTAGCATTCAGCCTCCGTCTTCTACTATTTCCAGCACGCCATCGAAGCTTCTTTCACAGGAGCGCACGGTTGGGAGGCAGCGCCATCTATTGTATCAATTCTACAGTAATCAAATTTTTGATTCTCCATACTATCTTGTTTTCTCTTTTGCGTACGAGATCCTGTTATCTGTTGAGCACAGACGTTGTATTATTTTCTTACATGGTATCAGAGCTTGGACTCTAACAAGAAGATTTGGTGGTGTGTTTCTGTTTGCAAGCAGATTGTGAGAGATGGCCCAGCCCGAGAGACTGCGAATCCCACCGTTCGGCAAAAGCGGAAAGTTGGACGGCTCTAACTATCCTCTCTGGAAGTTCAAGATGAAGACCATCCTAAGCGCATATGAGCTTTGGGACACTACTACTGGGGTGGACGTGAGGCCGGAATCCAGCCAATGCAGGACAACAGATAGTACCAACTGTGGATGAAATTCTCGCGTGGACAAGAAGAAATGCAGATGCACTGTGTTCTATTGTCTGCAATGTTAGTGATTCCGTCATGGCGTTAATTCAACATGTCACCACAGCGGAGGAGGCATGGACGGTCTTGAAAAATCAGTACGAAACCACGAATCAGACGCGGATTCAGAATCTGGAGACTCAACTCGCGAATGAAAAGTTGTCTGAGTCTGAAGTGGCAGAGAAGTTCATCACCAGGGTGAAGAATCTGCGCGATCAGATGACTGCGATTGGCATCACCATCACCAGCGAGAATCTAGCACGAAGGTACATACGGATTCTCCCACCAAAGTACGACGGTCTTGTTACAGCGCTGAATACGCAGAATAGAAATCCGCCCCTCAACTTTGAGGATTTCAGCGCGATGCTTCTAGAGGAGGAGATGCATCAAAAGACAAGGACTGGAGAAGATTCGGCTTTCTAGACCGGATCAAAGAAAGGTAAGGGTAAGGACTCTAGTAACCCATCTTCTTCTGATGATAAAAAGAGAAAGAAGAAGATCAAGTGCTTCTATTGCAACAAGGCAGGGCACAAGCAGAATGAGTGCCGCAAGAAGATTGTAGATGAGAAGAACGGAGTGAAGAAAGAGTCCAGCAATAGCGCGCAGGCAGTACCCATAGAGCTGTTTGTTGCAATTGAGGAGATTTGCACAGAGGCAGTTCATGTACCTGCAGATGAACCTTGGATCATTGACAGTGGTGCATCGCGCCACATGACCAGTCGGAAGGATTGGTATACCTCTCTATAGCCGCTAGGGAATGACATCATGGTAGCAGTCGGCAATGATGCAAAATGTCCAGCAAAAGGAAATGGTACGATTGCTCTCAAGTCAGATGGAGTTGTCCGATGTTCTTTATGTGCCAGATATCAAGAGGAACTTGTTGTTCATTTCTGCGATCACGAATCAGGACCTCAAAGTTCAATTCGATAAGAATATGGTGCACAGATCCTGGATCTTCAAGGAAAGGTCGTTGGTAAAGGTACACGGCGCAACAACATTTACGAACTCTCAACTTTCAGTGCTCGAGCGGATGTGAAGAACACTAAGCTGTGGCATGAGAGGTTTGGTCATCTAAACCTTAGTTCTTTGAAGGAGATGCATAAAAGTGGAATGATTGCAGACCTACCAGAAATTTCAGATCTGCCTGATGTATGTGAAGCTTGCATGATGGGCAAGCAGCATCGGCAGCCCTTTCCTAAAGAGGCCAGCAGAGCAAAGGCTCCTCTAGAGCTCGTTCACACGGACCTCTGCGGAAAGATGGAGATGGAAGCTTTGGGTGGTTCCTTCTACTTCATGACGCTGATCGACGACTACAGTACGACTACAGTAGTAGAAGGATATGGATATACTTCCTGAAGACGAAAGACGAGGCTTTCAGTAGGTTCAAGGAATGGCATGTAATGGTCGAGAAAGAATCGGGGAGGAAGGTGAAGAAGCTGAGATCAGACAGAGGTGGAGAGTTCACATCGGCTGAATTCGAAAGTTACTGCAAAAGTCACGGAATCAAGAGGCAGAAACCCCCGCCACATACATCACAGCAAAATGGAGTAGTAGAACGCAAGATGCGCGTCATCTGCGAAATGGGCCGGAGTATGATGAAAGGGAAAGATTTGCCAAAGACTTTCTGGGCTGAAGCATGTAACACTGCAGTTTACATCCTCGATCGTAGCTACACGAAGGCTGTGAATGGGATGACTCCATTGTAAGCCTTTTCTGGTAAGAAACCTTCAGCTGCACATTTCAGAGTTTTTGGATGTGACTATTTTGTGCATGTCCCTGATGCTACCAGGACCAAATGGGAACCGAAGAGCCGGAAGTGTATTTTCTTGGGCTACAGTGAAAAGGCGAAGGGTTACCGTCTCTATAACCCTGTTACCAAGAAGGTAATTGTAAGTCGCGATGTGGTCTTCTCAGAACAACCGCATCAATTGGAGAAGGATGCTTCCTTCCACCAGGATATCCATCCAGTACCGCCACCAACAGCAGACCGAACTCCCCCAACGGTGCTTGGGAGGATTCAAGACAAAGAAGATGAAGAAGAGCCTGTAGAACCACAACGGCAATGGCCATTCTCGAAGTGGGTAAAGCAGCTTTTGGACGGTAGAGAACCTCCAGCAATTGAGGAGGAACCATCTGAACACCGCCGGTCCAAGAGATTAGAGGAGCAAAAAGGGCACAAGAACACTTGGTCAACTATGCTTTGATGACAGAAGTGATCCGTGCTGATGAACCCAAGTGTTTTGAAGAGGCACAAGGCGATGATAGGTGGATGGAGGCTATGCAGTCGGAGTATGGCTCCATAATGAAGAACAACACTTGGAACCTTGTGGATTGACCACCAAAGCGCAAGGTAATCGGAACCAAGTGGGTGTACAAGATCACGTACAAGTCCGACGGCACGTTGGATAAGTACAAGGCTCGGCTCATGGCAAAAGGATTTGCACAGGTGCATGGTTTTGATTATCAAGATACTTTTGCTCCCACAACTCGACTAACCACAATTCGTAGTGTTTTGGCTTTAGCTACCCAGGGAAGTTGGCTCGTGTTTCAGATGGATGTGAAATCCGCCTTTCTAAATGGAGATCTCAAGGAGGAGGTATACGTGGAACAACCACCAGGTTTTGAGATCCCCGGTTCAGAAGGTAAAGTCTGTAAACTAAAGAAGACACTTTACGGGCTGAAACAGGCCCCACGAGCGTGGTACCAGCGAATTGATGCCTACTTTCTGTAAAACGGGTTCAGGAGGAGCCCATCTGATGCAAATTTGTATATCTTCAGAGAAGGAGGTAGGTGTATGATCATGGTCCTTTATGTGGACGACCTTGTCATAACACGGAACCATGAAGAGAAGATCTCACAGACGAAGCATTTGCTAGGAAGAGAGTTTGAAATGACAGACCTCGGACTGATGCATTTCTGTTTGGGGATTGAAGTTTGGCAGGAGCCGAAACAGATCTTCATTTCACAGCTGAAGTATGCTAGAGAGATACTGAAGGCATTTGGCATGGCTGAGTGCAAAACAATTGGTACCCTTATGGAGGTTGACGCGAAGCTCTCAAACGAGGATTCATTACCACTGGTGGACGAAGCGCAGGTACAGAAGGCTTGTGGGCAGCTTGATCTACTTGTGCAACACACGGCCGGACATCAGCTTTGCGACTGTGGTGTACTAAGCAGGTTTTCCAATAAGCCCCGGGAGAACCATTGGAGGGCAGGGATGCGGGTGCTGAAATACATCAAAGGCACACTTGATTATGGCATCACCTATACCAAGGGCAACATCTTGACCGGATTCTGTGACTTGGATTGGGCAGGAGACGTGGACAGCAGGAGATCAGTGATAGGGTACTGTTTCCTCACTTGGATCTGGAGTTGTGTCATGGGTCAGCAAGAAGCAACCCACAGTTGCTCTTTCTTCTACCGAGGCCGAGTACAAATCTGCATGCTTTGCTTCTTGCGAGGCAGTGTGGTTGAGGAGGATTTTGGGGGACATGGGTGCAGTGCAGAACAAGCCTACGCAATTATCATGTGACAATCAGAGTTGGATGGCAATTGCAAAGAACCCGGTGTTCCACGCTCGCACAAAACACATTGAGATTCAATATCACTTTGTACGCGAGCTCATCATGGATGGAGAGGTCGACTTGGTGTACTGTCCGACTACAGGTTCGACTACAGAGAATGCTACGGACATCTTCACGAAGGCTCTTGGAAGAGACTTGCTAGAGAGGCATCTTCATCGACTTGGCATTGGACCGAAAAAGTAAGTTCACTTACAGGTGGACATTGAGGGGAGGTGTTAGATATCAATACTCCACTCTCGTGTAACTACGCGAGAACCAGCTAACTCTACTTGTAAGCCCCCCATATGAGGAGAAGGCATTTGAGTAGCTCAGTTATCCGGTAGGTCCTTGTTTGGACACCAGATGGGGGCCATGTGTGGCCTAATGGCTGGACGGCTTCAGATAGAGTTGGCACACCGCCAACTAGGCTACATGCAAGTGCAGGAAGGCATCCCTTGACTGACTGCACTGAGGGTAGACGGAGCATTTCTCGGGGCAGCCCACTCTCGGGTTGCGGGGCCCGTTTGGAGCCTCAGATGATCCCGGATGGCTGTGGGCCGAACGGTGTCCGTAGGTCGGTTGCTCTGTTTTGCGCACCGGTTCTGTCGTATGGTCGGTGGCATATTTCGAGACCGACCCCCAGTTGACCGTTTTGGGTAGATTGGGTTGGCCACCCAATTGAGCCTAACCAACTATGACTGGTGGCTATATAAGAGCAAGCCCATGAAGCCCATTTCATCACTGGCTACAACAACCTTGATTCCTTAGCATTCAGCCTCCGTCTTCTACTGTTTCCAGCACGCTATCGAAGCTTCTTTCATAAGAGCGCACGGTTGGGAGGCAGCGCCATCTATTGTATCAATTCTACAGTAATCAAATTTTTGATTCTCCATACTATCTTGTTTTCTCTTTTGTGTACGAGATCCTGTTATCTGTTGAGCACAGACGTTGTATTATTTTCTTACATAAGTCATGGTTGTATTAATCATTGCATTTCCACATTTTAGCATGCTTGCTACTTAAAATGTGTCAATTTAAGGTTACACAACAACGTGATCGAATCCAATTGAAGGTGCACCTAAAAACGCACCCTAATTCATGTATTATGAAAGTGGTACCATTACACTCACTGAACCAGGTTGTGACTTCATGATGCTAACTTATGCCCCATGTACCATACAATTGCAATACTTAGTCTACCACATGACATGATGCACACATCAACAACATGGAGGGCATACATGTTCACATTGTGGATAATAGCAGCAGGTTGTCATCCTTAATGACCTTGCTTTAAGCACCTTTATGCAAATGCAGTGAGTCTTTCACAAACTGATGCCTACACTAGAGGCATGATTGGGCCATTATTTTGTAATGTAAGCACATTCATGGGGGCCAATATTCTCCAACGTAAGCACATCCATGGGGCACTTGACCACCATTACTTGTGGTCTTAGATTGGGTTATCTAATTAAAGACTCAAGCAAGGTATGGTGAAATGCCCATCTTACCTCTTTTTTCATAAAGGACCTCAATATCAACAACTTACTCCATACATATAACTTGACCTTAGGAGAAACCTAATTGAAGAGTTTCAATGCATAAATCAAAATTGATTTCTATGTGGAGTGACTCTTTTAAGCTAAGTTCCAAGTAATAACTTCATATTTTCATAACTAGGGGAATTCAATTTAAGAATCTTTTACCCACTCATAGGGTCTTTCCACTAGGCTACATGAAGAAAATGTGGAGTGACCCAATTAAACTAAGTTTCAAGTAATAACTTCAAATTTTCATAAAAAGGGGACTTTAATTCAAGAATCTTTTAGCCACTCATAGGGTCTTCCATGGGTTTTGACATTTTGCGAGAGAATTTTTTTGCGAGTTCGCAAGTTTTTCAAGTATTTTTATGTGTGAATTTTATAGCTAGTGGCTAGTTATAATTCTCGAATATCACCATGCAAGTATAAATAATAATAAAGCCATGCAATATATTGCATAAACATAGGAAACACTCAAAGGAAACCATGGAGCTAGTTCTATTAGAGGACAAGATCTGATCATAAATACCTTGGATCAATAGATCACTGTTAAGTTATAAAGGCAAGAAAGCAGTAGCCAATCATCATTGCATTCGTGGTTGGGCCAAGCATAAACAGTTGAAACAATAGCTCACCGGCGAGCTATAAAGACAGGGTGCTAAAAATGTTTTTCCCAGATGGCATTTTGGGGTTTTATGTAAAGGTACCCATATTTGCAGTCATTTTCAAGGTTTTTGGGCCTTCTCAGCTCATTTCTAGTGTCACATAGGTCGAATTGTGTATGTAGAAAAAGTTTTGTTATCTTCCAAGGAATTTATACCCCTCTAGCAACATAGTTCAAGTTTTGTTTTGTTCCAAGGAATTTGTACCAATGGAGCAAAGTAACGATGGTCATCCATAGGTCAAATATTTGAACATATGTAATTTCTAGTTTTGTGGGAGATGTGTTTGTTTGTATTGGGTCCTCTACATGTAAGACTATAAGTTGTGCATATAACAGTATTTTAAATTTCTCCCAATGCTAAATGCATAGTTTCGCTTAAATTTTCCCATTTAAAAAAATCATTATGGTTGAGTCAAATCAATCCTTGTAGCTAGATATCAAGGTGGTTGTAAGAGTTCTACACCATACAATCTTTAATGGCATGCCATGACCTGTAGAAAAAATTCAATAAAAACTTGCAAAACTCACAAAAACTTCCTCGCAAAATGCTAAGCCCCGTCTTCCACTAGGCTACATGAAGATGCTGTGAAAGACACTTGTAAAAGGGTTTTAAATTCTTCTCCTCATAGTTAAGAGGGGAGGGACCCCTACCCATAAATAGAGGGTCTTTCTCATTAATCACTCTCCTCATTCCCCTTCCCTTTCCTTTCTAACCCCTCCCCTCCTTCCTTTTCCACTAGTTAATACATTTTTTGGTTCTTTTCAATTGAGGGGCCTATTCCTAGCTCCCATCCATGTCACAACTTAAAAGAATTAATAATTTGAGAAATTAAGAAGACTTAGCTTAATGGGCTAGTAGTAATAGCCAATCATTTCATATAAGTGAAATCTTCCCTCTTATATTGTGTTCCATAGTTACAATAACATAATACCTTGTCCTCTGTGATCTTATAGAGAATGTAGATAGAGGTGCTCTTGGTCTTGTAGGACCATAGGGATATTGAAAATGCCGCTATGAGTGTACCTTGATAATTGGATTTTTTAAATTTAAAAAATCAATGTTTATTAACAAGGACAATTCAAAAGGAAGGGAACTATTATCAATTTATATGTCTTAGTTAGTTAGAACTATCAAAGGTAAAAAAATAACAATTCATGGAGATAATTGGATTTTTATATATTTTTTAAATCAATGGTTATTAACAAAAAAATGCCAAAATCAAGGAAAATATTGTTAGCTTCATTCATCTTAGAATATCTAAGGGAAAAACATGACAATTCATTGAGATAGTAAAAGTGGCTAGTATTTCAACAAAACCCAATCCCTTAATCTTTTTAATAAAAGATTAAGTGACAAACAAAAACATGCATAACTCCCAAAGCATGACATGAGCTGATAGTAAGGCATATTGTCTAGCTAAAAAAAGGTAAAGAAAGAAGGAACTAGTCACAAGAAATGAGAAGACTAAATAAAGTATATTTGTATACTTTACTGACTTAAACTCGTTGGCCCAAAGGGTGGACCATTTACTAGTTTCAATTGAGGTATCTATGTGACAGCCTAACATAATACCACAATGTGTGGCCAAGAAGCCACTCTACATTTAAATGGATGTGCACTTCCAAAAGTGGCCATCTTTTCACTATTGATACAAGAGCTAATAACATACTTTTTATCAAAGAAGCATCAAGTTCACGTTAAAGGAAATGAGAAAGACCGTGTTGAAAAAAAACATGGCTATTTTTCTGAGAAGATAGACACTTATCAAAGCAATGTTCAAAACAATAAATGAGAGATGAAACATTAAAGAGAACCAATGGGAGAAAAGATGCCCAAGGAAGAGAAGAGAATAGCACAATAGGAATACAAACCAACTAAGCACATGTGGGTGTTGGGTGTCTACTGTGTGCATGTGTGCATCTGTGAGTGTGTATAGGTATACATACATGCATAAGTATCCATCTATATATCTATCTATGTACATCTGTCTCTCTCTCTCTCTCTCTCTCTCTCTCTCTCTCTCTCTCTCCCCCCCCATACAAGAGAGAGAGAGAGAGTTTATTCAGAGTATTCAAATGACCAAAGGGTCAACAAGACTGAAAGAACATGATACTATGAGTTGAAAGCATAGAGCCTCTAAGTGGGAATAAACACCCAAAATGAATACAATATAGGCATAATCATAAAAACACCAATACATTTAAAAAATATTTGATCCCATGGAGAGCATGGAAACTGTGCTGTGGCATCACTATGATGATCATCTAGAAGCTAGCGGAGGGGTCAAGCATAAGAGGAAGCCCAGTGATGTATGAGGCTATGGTGACATAAAGCTTGTGATAGGGCACTGGCAACAATTGTTATGTGTGTTCCATTGTGGTCTCCTAACTATGGCCCTATGTTGGACAATTGCCATTGTCACCCTTGCTCGTCGTGCCTCCAATCTAGTGAGCATGGAGGGAAGCTCCCCCAATCTAATCTGTGCCTCAACCAATTGGTGAGTCTAGTGTGCCTTTCCCTCTAGTCTTCAGATCCATAATCTCCCCAGGGCCTATTGGATCATTTTGTCTAGCTAGAAAAACTCAGTGATCATGCTATGAGTGGAGTCTAGCTGTACACCTTGATCTCATCTATGTATCCTAAGCAAATGCTCCCTGTGTTGGATGGCCTTATGAATGAAATTTGCTAAGCATCTCTCATCTAGGTAGGACAAGAAATGGGATAGGGGTCCGAAACCATCCCTGAAGAGAAGTATAGGGGATCTAAAAATGAAGTTCTCCTCCAACTCAATCTCCTACTAATCACATAATGTACAAATGTGACCATTTCTAGGTATGCATGTAGCGCACCGACTCTGAATTTGAAGTTAGTGATGAGAATGAAACTGCCCAATGGATATCATCGAGGAATGGAGGAGGTGGATCCGTGTATATCTTGTTAGGTCAACGAACTATAGAAGCTGAGCTTCATGAGAAGCTTGCTTAGTGCCAACTAGATTGTGAATGTGTTTAGCTATAAGAGATCCTCTTGAACGACCTTGTTAACCTCTTGATATGTGAGCGGGATGGAGGGGGGATAAATGCTATATTGAAAGGGGGGTAAACTATCCATGTGGAGCCTCAAACCATTTGCATGTATGTGCATACCAACAACTTTGATCGTCGCCCTCAACTACTAAAGCCTTGGATGAAGATAAGGCCATACATCAAAATGTAGTACAAGAGCCACAATCCTTAATGTGGCAAAGGTATGTGATAACCTAGAGTGTTGTGTCAAGCTATAGTGTTGTGGCAAAGGTATGTGATAACCTAGAGTGTTGTGTCAAGCTATAGTGGGGATAATCCAAACTCAAGTAGGACTATCTCATGTGGAATAGAAGGCTTACTATGGATCATCCATGAAAGCAAGAGAACTTGAAGCCTCTCCACTTGAGCTGTATTTGATTGGACCACGCCCCAATGAGGGCTGCCATACATACCCACTAGGTAGACTAGAGGGTCAAAGAGATGAGACTTGAGTCATGGAAATGAGAGTGAAAACACTTCTTCTCAAGTATGGCAAGCGTGGTGTATCCCCTGCTCAATTGGGCCTACATCGCTAGTTGCATCATGAAAATTGGGCTAGAACCCCCAAGTATGTATAGGATCCAACAACTTCACTAGAAATCCATCCAAACTTGAAGTGCTCTCTATGCATGGCTGCCCAAGATGTATGACCTTGGTTTTACAAAGGTTGACCTTCAAGTCATGTGTCTCGTAGAAAGTGTGAAGTGCTTTGAAATGTCACTAGAGGCCCTTTGCTACTATGGATGAAAGTAAGACCACATCATTTATGTATAAGAAGATCTAGATCAAGGGTCCAGTGAGAGAGCAGCCCAGTCCCTCCTCGCACCCCAAAGAAAGTCTCAAGCTCATCTATATATAGATGCCAGACAATGTTGGTGATAAAGGACAACCTTGTTTGATCCTAATGGAGCTCATAACCTTCTCTGTCCACCTTGCACCTCTCTTGACCTTATTTGAGACTCTCTTATCAAGTACCATGGCTTCCCAAATGATCTCCTAATCATACCCCAACTCCTACAATTGTCTAATGAGGCAAGCTCTTAGCACTATGTCAAAAGCATTGCAAAAATCCATAAAGTAGCAATAAGGCCTCTGTCTTGATGCCCTAGTCTCCTCAATGACACCTTTGAGTGTGAATATGTGATATAGAGTCCTCCAATTGGTTTAGAAGCTTGCCTATCCCTAGGCTCCAAGTCCTTGAAGATATGCAAACCAACTAACCTCTATGTCAAGCACTAATGTATAGTCTTGAAGATGACATATCCAATCATAATGGTAATGCAACTTTTTGGGGTCATGGGTCCCTGCCTTGTGAATGGGAGTGATGGTGTTAAGAATCCAGGTGTGAGGGACGCTGGTGCAAATTACTTCATTAAAAAACTTTGTTAAGATTGGGGCCAAAATATTTATTCCTTAGCCCCTCATGATCTTTCACTTGGCCATTATGAAGCTTCAGGGCTACGTGTTTGACACCGTTAGGTATGACAAGAAGGACCTAGTGAGTGTGAGAGATCGGGTGCTTGCTGGGTAGGGAAATCATCTAGCATGCATGCATAAGAGTGCTAGAATGTGGTGTTCGTGAGAGAAGATGGGGCTTGTGGCTCATGAAATTTCCACTAGAAGTCCTTAGAGTTACTACTAAACAAAATGTTTATAAACTCCTCCTCATTCTAGCAAATAGAAGGCTACTTTTTCCAATGTACCGGATGATGGTACTTGTGTATCGTCTTTGCCTCACTCGGAAGATGATGGAGAGAGAGAGAGGGAGAGAGACACAGAGAGAGAGAGAGAGAGAGAGAGAGAGAGATGTATGTATGTATAATACACACACACACACACACACAATTTAGCATGACATGTATTAACAATGCACATGTATGCCAAATACTAATAGAGAGAGAGAATGCACATGGTCAACATCATGTAAATGGATTTAGAGTTTATCCAAATGGTCAGCATGTAAATGGATAGTGAGTTGATCCAAATGGTGAATATAGATCCTATATGTATGCAAAATGTGTTTCACATATACAAACCCCACAAGAAGTACAATATATTTGTATTCAATGGAATGGTGAATACATACACTCTTTGCAAGTGATATCAATTCTACAACACATTTAATGTATTGGCGATACACATGTATACCAAATGGTAACAGAGAATATATATGGTTAGCATGTAAATGGATGGAAAGTTGATCCAAATGGTTTGTATGTGTGTAGAATGTGGTTCACCTAAAAAGTTACAAGTATTTTATGAGCTTTACATATGGAATACATTGGTGGATATGTATTCTCTTTGTAGACGTCGAGTCTATATGTATGCAAAATGGTATAATACTACTTTTGTTGGAGTGTTGATCTAGGATGTAAGGCCAACAAATGCATGCCATTACCATCATTGTTAGGCTTGACTCAAGAACAACTATACTGCTTATGTATGGCAACAAGTTTATGGATGACATATGGATGTTGTTTGACACAATAGAATAGCCGTCCTGTGGTCTGATGGGCTCCTCAAAATATTGTATGCATGTGTCAAGCAAGAAGCCTAGATGCTTATTTTATTGAAAGAAAATGCATTTGGAGGCTCAAAACCTAGCTTGATGTAGATGGTAAAAGATATATTAAACCAATAAAGAGAACATAAACATGAGAAATTCTTCTTTTTGAAGCTAATGCTCTGGTAGGAGCAGATGTGAACCATCACATTCATTTACTTGTGAAGAAGCATCTTGAAATATTGAACTCTTCGTCCCTAAATCTCAAATCCCAATTCATATCATTGAAACAACCTCTTCATCGATTTGGAAGTATATGCTACCTTGGGTAGCCATTCCAAACAAGTCTAGTTTTGTGTATGATCTACCCACATGGAATGTAATCTAAATTTTCATATGGTCTAATCTATCTTGAGAAAGAACTTACATTTAGGGAAAGGGGGGGACATTGTAGACTTTGGTGGTATCCTTATAAGCTTAAATGGGGAGTTGTATCATCCTACATGGATCTTAAATAGGGGATTTTCTTGAAGTTCATGCACATAGGTGGGATCCCCAATTAAGAGCGAATCCCCTGAGGACATTGCAAAGTTTCATGACTATCTAATACATAGAGCTATGGCATAAACATTCCAATGCACATTTTTTGGTAGTCATGCACCAGGCATGATCGAAAATGAGAAAATGTGCACCACCAGACAAGTCGTGTTGGACTCTTACCTTTGAACACATACACATATGGTATAAGCATGCCTATGCATGATTTCTTAATACTTATGTACCATGCATGGTAAAATAGAGAAAACATGCATATTTCACCATACAAATGATGTCTAGACCATATGAGTCTTTGCAAGGATATAGACCTTACTCATTCAAAAGTCTTTTCAAAGCTTTATGAACATCGAATACATAGAGATTGTCCTGCCTGCATATCAGACAAATTCGGCTCATCATTTCCAACAATAGGTGATCCATCATCTTCCCTTGCTTGTGTACCTATGGGAGTATACCTGGTGGCACCATTTCTCGGTGCATGGATAGCTCAACATATGCGGGTGGATTTACATCCTCAAAAGTGATTCTCCTTATTTCCACATCCCTCGTGGGTGTCTTATTCATCTTCTTCTCATTGAATACCACATCATGGCTTTGTATGATCTTCTTTGCTTCTAGATTCCAAAGACGATAGCCCATCTCTCCACTTTCACCATAACCCAAAAAGATGCATTTCCTAGATTTAGGATCTAGCTTCTTGCGAAGCTCTTTTGGCACATGTGCATATGACTCACACCCAAATATACGCAAATGAGAGTAAGAGGGCTTCTTGCCATTCCATGCCTCTTCAGGATTACCACCATCCAAACTCTTACTAAGAGATCTATTGATCACATGCACTGCAGTCTTCATTGCCTCAGCCCAAAAACCACCAGAAAGACTTGCATTGGAAAGCATACATTACAACCTCTCCTGAATGGTGCGGTTCATCTATTCCACAACTGGATTTTGCTCTGGAATACGAGGGGATGTGAGCTCCCTCTTGATCCCATGTGTATCACAGAAATGCTAAAAGTCATGAGAGAGATACTCTCCACCATTGCCAGTTTGTAGGCATTTAAGCATTCTACCTGACTGATTTTCAACCAAAGCCAACCATTTCTGAAATACCTAGAACACATTGCTCTTCTAAGCTATAGCATAAGCCCACACTTTCCTAGTTGCATCATCAATGAATGTCACATACCATTGCCAGTTTGTAGGCATTTAAGCATTCTACCTGACTGATTTTCAACCAAAGCCAACCATTTCTGAAATACCTAGAACACATTGCTCTTCTAATGCTATAGCATAAGCCCACACTTTCCTAGTTGCATCATCAATGAATGTCACATATCATTCAGCCTAGCCTAATGATCGTGTAGGCATGGATTACATACGTCTGAATGCACCAAATCAAGCTTTTCAAGCTCTTTCTTTCCCCTTATTTTATGGGCTGATTTAGTCTGCTTCCCATAGAGACAATGCTGACAAAATTCAAAGTCAGAAAAACTCAAATGCGGTACATAACCAAAAGTGCATAATAGTTTCATTCCATTCTGGCTCATGTGCCCCAATCGGCAATGCCACAAAGAAGTACGTGGTTGCACGATTATTGCAACAACATGATCAAATAGCCCTAACATGTAAGGGATACAATGTCCCACACTTGGCACCTCTTGCCAAAACCATAGAGGCCTTTAGAATTTTCTAACTCTAAAAACCAAAGGTGGTTTGAAAACTAGCATCATCTAGCTCACTCGATGAAATAAGACTCTTGGTCAGCTTAGGCACATGTCTCACATTTTTCAAAACAAATGCAGACCCATTTGCAAAAGAAAACTTTATGTCACCTACTCCCACTATGTCACATGCATAGTTATTTCCAAGATGCACATAACCTGTCTTTTCGCTATCATAAGTGGACAACCATTCCCTATGGGGAGTAACATGAAATGAAGCACCAAAATGAATATGCATCATCAGAAGTGGCAAGCAAATCTACAAGTAGAGTAGATATGAAAAGAATGTCATTGTCACTATTATCAGTGACTACATTGATCTCCTCAATCTTCATTTTCCTTTGTCCTCCCTTGGACTCTCTTCCTTCTTATTTGCTGAATTTTCACACACAAAAATTCAGATTTCACTGGATGGTGAAACTGCATCAAAAAACTGCCCAAAACTGATCGTAAACAGTGCATACCAAACAACCATTGCACTAGTTTCTATTAGGCAACCACAGGAAAGCAATGTGATTGAACATAGGCAACCACCTTGCTTGTTTGTCCTTCAACCACCTCACTAGTTTGACTTAATAGTCAACAATTGCATTGGTTTGACTTATCAACCACCATGTTGGTTTGACCTAATTTAAAAAACTAGTATCCGAAATCCCATAATGGAGTCAAGTTTTTCCTATTTTTGCACATGACATAACTTTTGATAGAAAACTCAGCTTCAACAGATTGAAGTGATGTTAAAAACAAAAATATAGCTCTTGAGCTGCTCTACAACTTCTTTAAAGACTCTAGGTTGCAAGTTTTCTTCCATCTTCGGATATCTAGGTCGCACTAATCGCATGTCTCAGAAACTGCACCTTCGGTCCACCCTTGTATTTTCCCACACATATGTAATCTCTGATTCTTCTTTTGGAAATAGGAACTTTGTATTTGATTCACTCAACTCTCCTCTCTTCCTCACACAAGGATTGGATCCTTTCTATTACATAGGAATGACACTCAGAGTAGAATCAACCCATCAAGAATGGCTCTCTCTCTCCTTCTCACACTTACACAGAATGTATCTCTTTGCCCACACACAGTACAACAAAGGAAGATCTCTCTTTCCCTCTTTCACTTAGAAGTCCCAAGTCTTATCAACCATTTGACCAATTCCACGTGCTTGTTTCTTATTAACATCATATATACCATTTTCTAACAACTCATTTGAATGGAGTGAAAATAAGAATTCTAAATAATGAGCTTATGCCTTCACTTGTTGGTTCACCATATTCTCCAAGTGTCCATGCTTGTTATTCCTCCCAAAAAGGCATTCATTATTTAAGATTTGATGGAATATTTTTTTGACAAAATGAATCTCAAAGGACTCCACTAAATGATAGATATTGTCCTTATAGTTATTAGCCTCCCTAACAATGTTCTCATGCCACATAGTGCCATGAAGGTATCTAGCATAAATTAAAAGATACAATGCAAGTTTCATATCTTTTTCCTTAAATCTTGGGGGCTTGGTAGGGCATCATTTACCACACCCTTCAAGAAATGGTAAAATTTTGTCTGCCTTGCTAAAACAAATGATATGCATCTCTTGCCCTTAAACACCATATTAGAGAATTTGAGAAAATACCGATTCCCACAAAATAAAATATAGCCACTTTTAGAGTAAAATATGCTATTGTGGATTGCTCCATTGAGGACCCAAGTTTCAATGTGTTACTTTCCCAATGAAATATTTGAACCAAGGCTTGGAACCATGGCAATGACCTCCCTTATATTGGCCATTGGGAGCTTACATTATAGCATTTGACAAAGACATAGCAACCACTCTTTGAAAGTTTTGGCCTAACAATCAAAACATTTATTAGTTTTGCTAATGATGATTGAATATGAGTCAAATAACTTTGTTGTTTCCATATCAGACTATGCATCCATACCAAAATATAAATCCAAAGAGATGTTTTGTAGGGAGGATTTATTGAAGTAAATTTGACTTTTAGATATGTCACTTTTCATTTAATAAGGGGCGTATCAAATAATACCAAATGCAAATATTTCTGTGTAAATGATTTGCAATATTGACCCGTGTAATAGGATATGTTCCATTGTTGTAGAGCTTCGATATCCATAAGATAAATGTGGTATTCAAAACACCTTTCTTTTATAATGTGGATTGCAATATCAACATTCTCAAACTGTGCACATTAGGACACACTCCATCAAAGCAGAGCTTGGAAATCTCAAAGAATGTGGCGTTAATAAACACCTTTTTAAAAATTATTTCCCATGAGAGCTTTCCCTATGCTAAATATAAACACAATTATTGAGACATAACCAATTACTTGACACATATTCAATTTTTCCTTGAGGGAAGATCAATTCCTTTGAGTGACCTCACGGACACTTGGTCTTTTATTAACCACCCCAAAGCATCAGCTCTGCAATGGCAAATAATGAAGGGGCCAACGGGCACCCTTGTCTTATTGATCTCTTCAAGGAGAAACTTTGATTCATTTCTCCATTTACATAGACCTTTGTTGATGCTTTGGAAAGTAGCAAAGCAACAAATGATGTGAACTTTTCCCCTAGCCCCATATTCTTGAGGGATTACAGAAAAAAATCCCAATTAAGTCTGTCATAAGCTTTATCAAAATCAATCTTTATAAAATATACATCTTGTTTAGTTTCTTCAGCATGTGTGCATCCTTCCCATAGGTTTATGATTGCCTCTAATAGGTGTCTGCCTTTCATAAATCCTTTCTATTCCTAAAGAATCCAATTATCCATCTTGTTTCTCAATTATCCATCTTGTTTCTCATTCTTAATGCAAGGGCTTTGGCAAAGATCTTGTAAGAGAAGTTTAACATAGTTAGAGGTCTCCAGTTTTTTAACACTATCTTATCCCCATCAACACAACCAATTATTGTTGCAAGAGAAGATATGATAGATAGACACATGCTCCTTGTTCACACTCTGCTTCTTCTTTGCAAGGTCATTCTATTTCCATCCACCTCACCATTTCCCTACACAACAACCAAACCACTTGGCAGTGCATCCATGTTTTTAGAATTACCCCAACATTACACTGCCATAGGGTTGATGCCAACGCAATCCAACATCTTTAGCTTAGCCTAGCTCTTGTCCATCTTTCCATTTGAGAGCAATATTGCACTCCCAACAAAGCTAAATGCTCTTAAGTGCTGGAGTAGCATGTGCCTCTTACTTGCTCAAAAGGAACTAGCTCATGGGGACGGGATGGGTGGGGGAAACCACTCTTTGCAGGGGTTGCTTATCGATCTGTCTTAAGGGTGAAGCAAGAGGGGCTGGGAGCAAAGTAAGAGGTGAAGTGGATCGACTAGACCACCAATTTTTGAGCACCGTACCTCATCCACTTTATGGTCTTGGGGCAACGTAGAGACTACCATGTTGCAAGGGGCTTCTTCTAGCCAAACCAGAGTAGCAGCATAGTAACTGCAGTGGTGGAGAAGTTTGGCACACCATCAGGCAAGGAGATTAAGGTAAGGGGATCATTATCATCACACAGAAGGATGAGGGCCTTCCTCCTACATCTTGTGAGTGCAAGGTCAGCATGGATGCATTTGGTAGCAGAGGTGAAGTTACAGAGGGTGTGTAGATGAGGAGAGGGCCTCTAATCCCTTGAGGCTAAGATAGCAGTGGACCATGACCATAGAAGCACTGTCACCAGATTGTGTAGAGAAGATGGGTCATCGCAGAGCAGAGCTAGAAGATGCAACTGGAAGATGATACAACAATGGAGAGACTCGTGTAGAGAGAACGAGAAATGGCAAGAAGTGGAGAGTGTAATGGAATAATGGAGAGACTCTACTGAGGAGAGAAGGAGCGATGGTGGGAAGTGGAGCATGATATAGGCATTCAAGCACCAAGCATGATGGTCATGGTGCCTTCTCCAACGAGCAAAGTCTGAGCAATTTATGAGACACGTGGTTGGCAGTGAGGAACTCTCTTTATCACATGTGGCTCTAGCAGTGAAGAAATCCCTTTATGTGACACGTGGCTTGTTAGAGCCTCCCTCCCTCATTAATATATAGTAAGCTATAGTCTACCTATTATCATTAAGCAAAATGAAGCTATAGCCTACCATCATCATTAAGCTATAGTCTCTGACTAATGAAGGTTAATTCAACCCTTACCTTTTAGGTAGAGCTTTCAAGTTTTATAAAAGTAAAACTCTCTCTCTCTCTCTCTCTCTCTCTCTCTCTCTCTCTCTCTCTCCCCCCTACGCGTGCACATGCGTCAACACATGTGGACATCAATATGCATGAATGTTTTATCAATATGCATAAATATAATCTCTCTCTCTCTCTCTCTCTCTCTCTCTCTCTCTACATATCACACATACACACTCTGTCTTAGTGCACATATAATATCACTCTCCATCACCTATCCATGTGTGCTTTTTCACCCTTGAGTGTATTCCTTACATGCATACATACATGCACACTCAAACATACTAAGAGATCCCTCCCTCCTCCCTTGTCTTTCTCATGTACACTCGCACATGCATGCATGTGCATGCACACACATATATACGTACACATCCTTGTTACAATCTCTCTCTCTCTCCCTCTCTACCTATCACACACAATGTGTCTCTTAGTGCACATATGATATTTATGTTTCCATCATACACCCATGTGTGCTCTTTCCCCTTTGAGTGTCTTCCTCACCTACATACACAAGTGGGCACTAAAACATAGGAGATCCTTGCCTTCTCTATTCTCTTTCTCATCTACACCTGCACACACATACATGCAACACATCCTTGTTACAGACTCTCTCTCTCTCTCTCTCTCTCTCTCCACCCCCCCTCTCTCTCTCTCTCTCTCTCTCTCTCTCTCTCACACACACACACACACCCCACACTGTCTAAAAGTCAACTAAATTTTTATATTTATATGATTGACCAAGATAGGATTTTCTATTACCCCTACGATTATCTAGACATTTACTAGATCCATGGATAAATTGTGCACATTTTACCTTGATCTTGGGTCTCGTCATTTGTCAGCAACAACAAGGGGTATATTATGGGATATGGAGTTATGATTTTTAAAGCATGGGAAGAACAAAGCACTATAGATTATTTGCTTAATATATGCTACTAAGATTTTGGGAAGAACTAAGCACTATAGCTTATTTGCCTAATATTTGCCACAAAGCTTACAGGACCTTAGGCTTAGTAACCACTCACCCACAATTCTTTTAATGTGTGTATGTATGAAGGACTTTTTTAACAATTTACTGTGAGCTTAACTCTTTGATTGTATTCTATTACCCCCCATTTTTTCAAAATACCCCCCCTTTTATTTTATGTCTTACCCTTGCAATTTTTATTAGCTTTATAGTTTTTTCCAGTATTATTTTCATTCAGGTCTTGCTTCATTTCATTTTTACCTTTTTTATTAAAAAATCATCTTATCTACAATGTGCCATACCCCTTTTTCTAAATTTATAACCTCAATTAACTTTTTTTCTTAATTAGTTAGTTACATCACCTCACTTTTAATTATTTGCTTTCCCCCCCCCTTTTTTATAAACATAAACATTTCTCTTAATCAAACATTTTTTATTTACTTCCCCCTTTGTTTATAATACTTATGAAACCCCTATTAATGAGTTACCCATTTTATACTATTCTTAATTAATACACGTGAAACTTTCCCTCTTTACTTTGTTAATGATTTGATCTTTTTTTAATTATTATTATTTCTTATTTTTCTCATTCTTTTATATTTAAGTAATTGGCGGGTAATAATCCTCACTCATTTAAATATAATCCTTAGTTCTTTTTCTTTGAAAACGTTGCAACCGCCACCGCCTTCGTTTGTAACTGACAATTGAGTAGCCACCTTGTTAACTATATATGGTTTCCTATCTTCACGTAGTCTCTACCTTTTCCTCAACTATTGATTGGCACTTACATTTCCTCCCCTAGCTCCATCACCTTGATCTATCGGGTTGCCTCCCTTTGCTTGGTGCCTCCTTTACCCTTGAGCTCACTATCGTGCCACTCAGGTGATTTGAATGACTTCATTGCTTCGCCTTGCCTCTAATGGATTATCTGTCTTCGTCGCTCAACCTCTTGGCGTCGACTTTCTCTTGAGGGCTTTGGTGATAGTTTATATGGCTTTGGTGGGCTTCCTTTCTACACTTATTCACCTGAGCTTTGTGCTTTTAACTTAGAACTTGCCTCTACTTCAACTTTGCTTCTTGGCAAATCCTCCTTCCTAGGTTGGCAATCTCTCAATTGCCTATCCAAGTTGCAGAAGGTTGTTCCCTCTTGGCCACTTTGCAAACTCTATTGTGTGCCCCCCTCTTTCGGTGTGATCGGTTTACATGGACCCTTCTCTCTATACATTGTGTTGCCCTATGGTTACAAGCTTTCCCTACCAAACTCTTCCCAGACCTCATACCCACACGAGACGGTCCCCCTTGGATCTGCGTGTCTGGATCTGCGTATCCTGTGTCTTCCTTACTCTTAGAGATCTCTACTTTTTTTTGCTGAACCGCTGGCTCGCATGTTGCTTGTCGGTTTTGTTTTCCTTGTTTACACATGTTTTGGAGAGTAGGCCACACTCCAAGAATTTGGCAGAGCGGAGTATCTATGTGAACTGGGTTAGGCTTATGGCCTTTATTCACACCTTAACTTACTGATTGGTCTTGTTGCTCTCTGGCGATGCTTGGCTTCCCTTATAGCGGTCGATTGATTGAGTTAGACCCTTCTCTGCTCACAAATTGGTGTTGGCTCAATCGACGAAAATAACGTGGAGACTATCCGTTTTGTGGACAATGACCACTATTGCTTGTGCTAGCCAATGACACTTACCTTGTTGATAACTAGCCCTTACAATTTAATGCTTTGGTCACTCAACATTAGAGTTGATTAACCTTTCTTTAACCATTTTCTTTCCTTCCTTTGTTAACTCGCAATATCCTTCGTATTATATTAAACTAATATATGTCTTCATATAGGATGGGTATAGATATATTGAGTTATTTAGTTGGAGCTTAATTCTTTTATCTAATAACATATGCTTATTGTTTAAATGCATGGATGACCCCATTGTGTTGGCTCTTTTTTGTCCTTGTTATGGGTATGGAACAATTTGTTTTTAGATAAATTAATGGAAGTTTATGGAGTGGGGAATACCCCCTCCAATAATTTGTGTGATTAAGGTCATTAATGGACTTTGCTTATGGGTGTGGATTAGGCCCCAATAATGTTGGCACTTGCTAAAGGATGCGGATTAACCTTTATGATGTTGGCACTCGCTAATGGGTGTGGATTACCCCCCATGATTAGTTATTTTAATTTTCCTTATTTTTTGTAAGAAAATAAATAAAACATTTATTTTCCTCGAGGGTGTGGATTACCCACCTTGAGCACTGTTTCCTTCTTTCACTATTCATGCATTCATTTTTCAATTGTTATAAACCTCAAAATTTAAGAAAATATGGGCATGGATAAAACCCCCTTGCTTTTTAAAAAAAACTTATCTTTCCTTTGTTAGGGAGTAATATTTCCACCTTATTTTTTGGAATTATAATGTTTCAAAATCATGTTTGGTGTCTTAGTCTTTGGTATAAGCAATAACAAGCTGGGGTGCAAAGGCATTACCTGTCTACCCAAATTCAACTTCATTGTTCTGACAATTGGTTGGTTTGGATGGTGGTAGGTAAGTGGACCCTGACCTTGAAGCCTGGCCTACCTAATGGATTCGGCATTTTTGTAGTAATTCTAGTCAACAAACTCAATATAAAGAAAAATTCTTTTGCCAGCTCGCCTATTTTCTTTTTTATAAAAGCTTTGGATTGCAGTATTCGCAAAAGGTACTTCAATTTAGTTTTATTTATTTATATTTTCCAACCAGTGCCTTTTTATCCAATTGATTGAATTCATTGTATGGTTCATTTATTGATGGGATTATTAAATCTAAACGCACACACACACACACAAAAATAAACAAATTCTCTCTTGCTATCGAAGTGGCTATTGGTCATATAGATCACTAAATCACACTGATCCACCCAATGGTCATCATGGAAATAGAATAGCCATTCTAAAGAAGATGATAGATTAGCATGAAGCCTTTTATTGCGACAATCCAGTTGTGGGTCTTGCATGGGCACTTTGCAAGACCTTCGATATAGGTATCCACATAACCCCAAGAGTAGGAAGTTAGGTGAAGAACCTATTGCTCCTATACTCAAGGCCACCTCTAAATTGAAGACACTAGAGTGGGCGAATTTGGCAAGTCTGATGCTACTCTAATCTTTGAAAGATCCAAGGGCTCTATAAAGTTTGCAATGTAAGAGAGACATGGTTTGCAAGGTGGGGGCCTTAAAAACCATGCTGGCTCTGAAGTTACGATGTTGTAGCAACTCAAGATACCCAAATCTTGCAACAAAACTCACCCCCCTTCTAGTAGATCAAATCATGCAAAACAAAAAGTTTATCCCCCTCTCCACTTGCTGCACCCTTGCACAATTGCAAGACAAAAAATTGTGATGGGAGCAATGCTATGACAAATGTTGTTGAGGAAATAGAATTAATAGAACTCCATCATTGATAACGAATTTCAAATGCACCATAGCTTTACCAAATGAGACCCAATATTTAGAGCAAAGTCTGTAGCAAGCGCACAGAGTTTACATCCAAAGTAGCCCCGTCAACAAAAGCTAGTAACAATTACAGGGATCAATCCATCGCATGTGGATCATTGTATAATATGTGAGTATCTCATTATATAAATAGGCCTTTACAGCCATTGAAATGTTTTTTGAGGGTATTTCCCAAACATTTGTTTCATATGCAATAAGTTGATGGCTAACCTAAATTGCCTTAGACTGTAGAAATTTTCTATTGCCGACAATTGCCTTTCATCCAGCATCAGCCATGCCAAGAAACTTTGTGTTTCTTACCGTGGAGTTCCCTACACTATGCACTATGTGTGGTTTGTGCTTCATAAAGAAAATCAAAACATCAAATGGATTTGAAAATCTCAGTTCATCAATGAGAAAAAGTATCGAGAAGAATGTTTGATAGATTGTTGAGTCATGATTTGTTTTGTCACATTGTGGATGCCTCCTTTCCTATTCAAATAACAGATTGACACAGATCCATGAAATTAGCAACAACAGAGGAAGAGGGAAAATTAGAACGTGATTACCTATGTCACTACTCCTCTATGACAATTGCACCTCTTTCCACAAGGAGAAAAGCTCCTAAACAAAGTCGCATGAAGAGAAGCTAGAAGAGGACTTGCATGACCATATTGAAGCTAAGCTGCATTAATTCGGTCGATTTTTTTTTAATTAAAAAAAATTGCTCGAATTTGCATTTTTTGCAATTTAAAACGTATTGATCGATTTATCCCAATTTATTTATATGAATACTTGATTCGTACAAATAACATAGTATTCGTACAAATACTTTTATTCATATGCATAAAGCAATTGTATTCGTACAAATAAACCCAGTATAACATGGGTCCCACCTTTATTTTTTGGTATTTGGACAAATACTGCCATGTCTGCCTACCTCTTTGCCACTTCATCTGCCTACCTGCGTGCTTGTTTTCTTACCTTACTTGCCAGCTCACCCACATATCCACAGGTAACCTTTTCTCTCTTGTTTGAGACTAGCACTCATCTCTCTTGCGAGAGTTGTGTGTTGCAATCTTAGTTTTGATATTAATATTTGTTTTGTTTTGTGTTTGAGACTGGCACTCATCTCTCTTACGAGAGTTGTGTGCTGCAGTTTCAATTTTAATATTAAAATTCATTTTTTATCTGAGTTTGGCACTTATCTCTCTTGTGAGAGCTGTGTGTTACAATATCACTTTTGATATTAATGTTTGTTTTGTTTTGTGTTTGATACTGGCACTCATCTCTCTTGCAAGAGTTGTGTGTTGCGGTTTCAATTTTAATATTAAAATTTGATTTTTATCTGAGGCTGGCACTCATCTCTCTTGAGAAAATTGTGTGTTGCTGTCTCAGTTTTGATATTAATGTTTGTTTGTTTTGTGTTTGAGATTGGCACTCATCTCTCTTGCAAGAGTTGTGTGTTGCAATTTCAATTTTAATGTTAAAATTTGTGTTTTATCTGAGGCTGGAACATTTGGAAAGATGGATGACCTATCTCGGACATGACAGAAAGCGACCATCTCTAGTGGGACACAGAGATGATGCGGAAATGGTTGCTAGAACTCCACAAGTCTGTCAGCATGTTTTTGATCTTTTAAGTACACTTGTATGCATTGTTCATTACGTACACCAAAACAATGTCCTACACAATGATTTGCATGTGCAAAACATTATGCTACATTTCTCTGAGTCATCCAAAGAAGTGTATATGGGCATTTGTGATTGGGGAATGATGACATCGACAAGCATTAGCAAGCATTATCTAGCATTGCAAAGTAATAGCCCTGCCATTGTGAGGACTTTCCATTAGAGATTTTGTCATGTAGCTCTAGAGTGCCTTTGCATGAACCCCACACATTTTGACATTGCACAAGATGTGTATGCAATGTGCCACCACATTTTGAACATTATGGACATTTGCATACCATCTACTTTTTATGGAGCCAATGAAGCTTTAATCGGGTGGCTACAATGACTTGCAGTCCAAGGAAAGTCTGCATAACCAAACAATCGTCCAAGTTATGCAAAATTTTGTTGTGTTTTTGATATTGATCTGCAAGATCGGGCATACAACTCAGCCCCCACCAAGGACTTAGACGAGCAAATAATTGAGTCTCTTATACAATTTGTAGTAGATTTGTAGTAGCTATTTTGGGACATGATTACTTGTAACATGGTTATTTTTGTATATCATTGAGTCCCAAGCCCATGATTCAATGTGATATTATTCAAATATTGTTTGTAAATTTGGAATTCAAGTTGGTAATATTTAATGCAATAAGTGTCATGTTGTGGTGATTTACTGCGATATTATTCAAATATTGATTGTATAATTAAATTCAAGTTGATAAGATTTAACCCAACCACAAGCACAACTAGAGGATTCTCCAAATCTGCAGGAACATCCCAAGGATCCTCCCCTTCCACAACTAGATTTTGTGTCTCAAGAGTCTAACTTGGCTGACCAATTGAATCATGTTGAGGCCTAAGCGATCCTTAATGCCCAAAGAGAGATGCTAGGAAAGGAGGGATTGGGTGTGTTTGCCACTAGTCTGATGACCATGCAAGGCGACTCACTTTATCTTCGTCGACAAGTTGCTAGGCTTTGTCCAAAGGAGTTCATAAGAAACACCTTGTTTCTTCGAACTGGAAAGGCTAGAAACAGATATGCATAGCCTAAGTTGTCTGACCTATAGCACAAGAATCTTGCACACATCCTTCTCTAATGATTTATAGAGGTGGAAAGGAACATGCCCAACAACCAGTAGATTCCCATCTTCTTCATTCAGCAGGTGTATGTCAACAATGTCTTGCATTGATGTGTAGGTTGGAATGACAAGCATCACTTATGAAAAATAGGAAAGGGACTTCCTATTGAGAGAGAGCAAGCAAGAACATAGAATAGAGAGCGAGCATCTCAGAGGCCTCACATGCTAACTCCCCAAGCACATATTGACCTCGTTGACCTAGCAATTGCCACCATACCTCTTTGTTAAGAGGGTGTTACTATTGAGGAATTACAAGCTCACATTGCATCACAGACGAAAGAGATTGAGGACTTGTGAGCATGCATACACACACTAGAGGCTAAACTTGCATGCTACAGAGGTGCTCTTGGGGACTTGGATGCCGTTGAGAATTTTGATACATTTTGATTTTGAGGACCTAGCCAATCTAGATTCTCAAGATGTCAGACCAAGCACTCAAGGTATGACAGACGTGGGATCTAGTACATCTGTTCCTTGAGATTTTATGCAATTGTACTAAATAATTGGTTGTGAACTTCATATGTTATGATGAACCAATTGTACTTCATATGTAATTTTGTAACCTTAAAACATATCAAATTGGATTATGTGGATTTTGTAGAGTTGATCTTGAAATATATTAAAGAGGATTATGTGGATTTTGTAAAGTTGATCTTGAAATATATTGAAGTGGATTATGTCACGTACACTCATGTCATTGAGCTAACAATGATGTACTGCACATAATAGCTAGATCAACCGTTGTGCCTTGAAAATATAAACTTCGATTGCACATATATGATCGTTCTCACCTTTTTCTCAAAGATGCATTGACTAGGTTGGCTTGAAAGTATTTGCAAGTTATAGGATTGGCTCTAGCTATTATGTATACTAGATCATCCATAAAATGAATAAGTCTAATGTAAACAACATAACTCCAAACCATAATTCAAAGTAACCTACAAGTCATTATCTTCGTGCCTTTAAAATACAAGAGATTCACCCCTTCACTTTCAAGTACAAAATGAGACAAGATGGATATGAGCATATGTGCTTTTCCATCATGCAACATATTCTCTTATCCATCTCCTCACGTTCAACATACCAACCTACATGTTTAGAGCTTCATCCCTTTACTTTCAAGTACAAAATACCAACCTACATCATCTCCTGTAATGGCAATAATGGAAGATGTTTAGATCAAATATTAAAAAAATTTCATTTGCCAATCCTCTAAACTCTACCAAATCCAAAGCTAAACTTATCCACCCATCCATATTAAGTAATACCTCACAAAACCAAAAACTCCTCAAAATTAATGCTTTTGTACTTTCTATGAAGCTATACTATATGAAAAGAGACAAGTGAAGAAAAATAGCCTTTTCATGAGCTCTTGCTGCAATTTGTTCTATTTTTCAGCCTCGTGGAAGCGATGCTCTTATAATGACCCTTGCTTTATAATAGCACCTCTTACATGAGGCTAGCCTTCCTTACGAGTTGCAATAAGAGCTCATTAAAACGACCATTTTTATCCACTCGTATCTTTTCATAGAGTATACTTTTATAAAAAATACAAAAGACTTAACTTTGAATAGCTCTATTGCTTAGGAGACACTACTTAACAGGGATGA
Organism: Dipteris shenzhenensis; assembly: GCF_047967505.1. NCBI lineage: Eukaryota > Viridiplantae > Streptophyta > Polypodiopsida > Gleicheniales > Dipteridaceae > Dipteris > Dipteris shenzhenensis. The sequence goes on along the minus strand of NC_141602.1, from coordinate 25,958,100 downwards.
AAGATGAGGTTTAGGGTAGATCTGGTAGAATCATGCAAATGGACAAATGAAAAGTTTATAACAGTCGATCAAAATATTTCATCATTAATGTTTCGAGAGGAGATACTAAAATCCTAACCAGGAAGCTCTCATTAGGAAAAAAGGGAGCTCATTTTGGGGCCTTTTATGGTTTGGAAAAATAACCTCTCAACCAATCAATAGAAGGCCAACGTAACGTTGAAAATTCACGAAAATAAGAGAAAATAGAAAAAAGAAACAATACTTTATGTAAGTACAAGCGTGCTACATTAATGAGGAGATTGGTTTTTTATTCGTAGAAGATCTTTGGACAAGAAGATAGAATCTAAACTGACATTTTATCTGACAAGATCCTTCCCGCTTCCACCTTCCTTTGAATTTTCAAATATTGTGCCGCCTTTCGTGCGAAAGGTCTACCATTCTACACCATTGCCTCATTGTGCAACTGCCTTCCTTTTCCAAAACTGCTCCCTTGATCCTGTTTGGCGTAGAGTAAGATGTTTCTCGTCAACTGTCTGTTTGCCCACTTTCTCTTTCTTGAAACTTCAAATTGTTATCTTAGTTACATTACTTTGCTATTCTTACAGATTCAGAAAATCTCCATGGTGAACCAAAACCACAGCCGTTCTTGTGCAAGACGCTCTGTGGATGATAATGCTACGAAGGCAGAATTATACCAAACATCCTTACCCCGTCGACCTGCTTCTTCTATTTCGTCGGTAGAGAATTCAAGTACAGTCAAAACAGAAGGAACTTGGGAAAGGTTTAGTGTTTCGAAAGGAGCATGGGTGCTCATGCAACCTAGCAAAAGAAAAAGACCCCAGACAAAAAACATTTTCTTGGCATCGTGGAAGGGAAGAGTACGAGATTTTAAAATCACCAAAGGGAAGATATCCGTGAAAGAAGTTTTGATTCAGCACGTGTACATGCATAAAGAACTTGTCTTGCGAGACTATCCAAAAAATCTTCCGCAACACAGGCCTAATTGTATATTTTTCTATTGTGGTTTTTTCCTTCATGAGGTGTATGGATTTTTAAGATGAAGCTTTCTCTCTTAACTTATTGACATTCTTGTGTTGTTTTATTTCAGATTTATATCCTTCATCGTATGAGACATGGCAAAACATCGATTGTATTCTGGGATTTATAGATGTTCTGCATGGATCGATAGGAGAACAACAATACCAAGGTCGATGTGCAACAGAGCTAGCTCAATCGGGTATATTTTTTACTGATCATTTTTATCAGTTGCTGGACAAAGCTAACACACATGGTGTATTAATAAAACAAGACCTTCCGGCGTGGAATTCGGTGGATTGGCCTCACCCACATTCTAGTGTTACAGAGGCATATAGGGCGAAGCTTTTTACAGAAGTACAGAAAGCTCTGAGGCCCAATATTGCCACTAGGATAGTAAAAATTTCTTTGTGCATGCCTCTCACAGTTTTTGTAGACTTGTTTAATACCTTTCCAGTAAAGGTTTCAAAAACAATGCTCACAGTTAAAGCAACAAATTCGGCATGCATGCCACAATTTTTGGATAAAGGTTGGGATAAGAAGACATGTAGTTCAGTGTTTTGTGAGGTGGTCCAACCTTCTATGCAACTGAAGTACATGGTTGCATCACAAAATTTTATTTTCTCTTTTTATTACAAGCGCAGTCGAATGCTAGGTTCAAAGCTTGTCCCAATGGACCAAGATGAAGAGTCGTTTGGTGCACAAAATAAACTTATTGATATTGATGTTCTTGAGAATGGTGATGTGGTAGCCAGTATCTCGTTAAGAGAATGTTGCTCCCTAGCTCAATTACGCAGTGACATTCTGTTTGAGACTGAAGGTTCTATCTCAAACGACTTTTTATTTATCTACAAGAACAGAAAGGTACACCATCTGATTTATCCTAGTCTCTATAAGCATTGCTATTAGTTTAATTTACCACACTAATTCATATTGCTTTTTTGCAGTTACTCAGAAGAAGAGAGAGCTCAGTTAAATGCAAAGACATAGAAAATTTTAAAATTGAGATCACACATACTCCATAAAGAAAGGTTTTGTATTCAATCAAGTAAGATTTTGTACAGAATTGTTTAGCTGAATCTGTAGAACATATTTCTAACATCCATTTTCTATTTATGTACAGTTTCATCCAGAGGCTGCTCTACATTTTCTGGAGGATCTTCTCTCTGCTGCTCCATCCTGTCCGTGCTCCATCCTGTCTCCTCCACTGCCCCAGAAGCCTCTCTTTGCTGCTTCTCCACCTTCTCCTCAACATCAACAGCAGGTCTTTGCTCCTGTGTCTGCTCCTCCTCAGCACTCTGTGATTGCTCCTGTGGCATCTGGTCCTCAACATCAGGTGCTTCATATGTGGGATCAAGGTGTATGACACCTTCTTGTACTTTAGAGCTTTCACCCAGCTCCACAGTAGCTGCTACAATAGGTTTGGGGGAGGCATAGCTCAAAAACCTCAAAATTGTATGAGCTCTAAAATTATGTACATAGTTGGGGCTGAAGCTATCCTCTTTCATCTGCAATGGCAGAGGATAATTTAGAACACTTTGTATCATTATGAATTATATTCAAGCTAAATGAAAAGTATTTTTCCTTACCAGATCTGGCTGTTCCTTTTCAAAGTAGCTTGAAAGTATATATTTTGCATTGATCAGCACCCTCCATCCACAACTACTTGAATCATTTTGTTGTGGTGTCTGTACAGTTAGAAAAAAATGTTAGAAACTGTGAGCATCAGCACAAAACAAAATTATTCAATAAGTTCAAAGACATAGCATTTAATAGACTTTTTACCTCTAGACTTAATGGCTCTATTGAATCCAACAGAGAGACATTTGGAGGACAATGATCCAATGCATCTAATAGCCTTCTAATACAACTGCAATATGTATAATTTAGTTAGTATGGTATCAAAATAATGAAGTTTTGAGTTCAGAAAGCACACACAGTACTTACAATTTCAGCTCTCTGTGTGTGTTTTTTAGAGAGTTGAATAGAAAGCACTGCTTCTGCTGGATGTCAATAGACACAAAACTCCAGTGGTCACTGCATAAGGAAAAAAGCATAAGCAAATGAAAGGCTACAAGAGTTCCCAATATTAAAGAAGAATCTTAAAAGAAGTAGTCACCCACATACCTGCTATGATATGGAAGTAGCAAAATGTCAATTACTTCAAAATTGCAGTGTTTGAACCAGCTGGAAATACTCATGGGAGTCTCTTTTGCATCTCTTAATCTAGAAGAAATGGCTGGATCAACAATATGGACTGTATGTTGTACAGAGGGATGAAGCCAGCTTCTCATCATGCTGCATAGGATCAGAACATAATTAGGGTAGGTTATAAAAGAGTTACAAGGAGGATTGATTTGCAAAAAATGTAAAATTTAAAGACACTTACTAGAGCATTGCAAGAATGATAGTATCTGAGCAATACTCATTCTTGTTAGCCAATGCTGCTAAGCATTGTTTTGTCAAATCAAAATCATTGACTGAAACTTCATCCTCAATATGTACAACTACATCAGGGCCCAGCTCCTTCAACCTTCTATGTATGTGTAGCTCCTTCTTTCCAGTTTCCACATCTATCATAGATTTTGTTTCTTTTACTTGCTGCTTCAGTGAGTCCTCATAAGCAGCCTTCCCTCTGGTGTTCTTTGAGTGTGTTACCTCAACAACCTTTACCTCATCAACCTTGACCTTCCTTGTAGGTGGAATTAGCAATATATCTCTCATTTTGATGTCCTGCCATTCCACAGGATGAACCAGCTTGTCATATCTCCATCTCACTCTGGACAAAGTGTTGAAATCTTTGGCCATCAAAGTCACCCTGTGAGCATGGGCTGCTACAAGCATTGCATCCTCAAAATATTTCTCCAGGTAATCCTCTGCCATTTCCTGCAAGGAAAGAATGGCAGTTCTATTCCACCTGAACCCAAGGTTCCAACTGTCACAAATTTCTCTCACCAGTCTTTGAAAGGGTGCTTTGGGTATTGCAAAACCTATGGCTTTCTGTTGCCTCCTTATTTCCCTAAGCACACCTGCACCCTTATTCAATCTTTTGGCCTTTTGCTTGAGCAAGCTCATTGGCTTACCCTTCCTGCCATGTGAAGCTCTTCCCTTTGGAGGAACACTAAACTTCTTGGAACCTGTCCCAGCTGCTGTTGCTGCAAGACCTGGTCCTTTGCCAACTTGCCTTGCAGTTGATTTGGTTCTTGCCATCACTCTGAAAAACTGCATACAAAGGATTGGAAAGATATCAAAGACATGAAGAACATGTTCTAACAAAGAAAAGGCAATCACAGGGGTGGTAGAAGCCAAATAGAGAAATTTGCAATAAAATGCGATATGAGCAGTTTGGAATTTCAAACAGGTCCACATCGCATTTTGCTGCAAATTTTTTAAATGAAATGCTGGTGCACTCCTACAGTGATTTCTATGTTTCTCCAACCAAATATAGTATGAATGGAGGTCATGCAAGAAGATCACATGCAAATATCACACTTGAAGATCTGCATTCCTTCAGTGATTTCTCTGTCTTGGTTTGAGCCTATGCATTTCCATACAGGATGTAATTTTTCTATTTTAGGCAAGAAGATTGCAGAGACTAAGGGGAGTCACAAAACCAGACATGTTCTCATTAAGAAAAGGCAATCACAGAGCTGGAAGAAGCCAAATAGACAAATTTGCAATAAAATGCGATATGAGCAGTTTGGAATTTCAAACAGGTCCACGTCGCATTTTGCTGCAAATTTCTGAAATGACATGCTGGTGAACTTCTACAGTGATTTCTTTGTCTCTCCAGCCAAATACAGTATGAATGGAGTTTATGCAAGAAGACTACAGCTATGGAAGTCAAAAACCAGAACATGTTCTCACAAAGAGAAGGCAATCACAGGGGTGGAAGAAGCCAAATAGAGAAATTTGCAATAAAATGCGATATGAGCAGTTTGGAATTTCAAACAGGTCCACATCGCATTTTGCTGCAAATTTTCTAAATGACATGCTGGTGCACTCCTACAGTGGTTTCTATGTTTCTCCAACCAAATACAGTATGAATGGAGGTTATTCAAGAAGATCACATGGAAATATCACACTTGAAGATCTGCTTTCCTACAGTGATTTCTTTGTCTTGGTTTGAGTCTATGCATTTCCATACAGTATGTATTTTTTCTATTTTAGGCAAAAAGATTGCAGAGACTAAGGGGAGAACCCATTGTTCCTGACCTGGAGTCTATCTGTGGATGTGCTGTGCTGTTGAGGAGTAATCTGTGCTGAGGATGATTCTGTGCTGCTGGACAAGATGCTGATGCTGCAGAGTATGGAGGTAGGGAGGTAAGAGAGCAGAGACTGGAGGGCAAGAGTTCTAAAACAGGATACCACAAAGAAGTGCAAAATGAATTAAAGAATCACTAAATCCCACACGTGTGGAATCTAGTCGTTTTTCACACGTGTGGATGGGACCCAGATCTCTTGGAGTTTGAAATCTGGCACGTGTGAAAGTACACTTTATTCCTTGGAACTTGTGCCATTCATTATTTCATCATGAATACCACAACCACTTTTCCCTCCCCTGGATTCCAATCTCTCATCCCTGCCACGACTCTCTCCTGATCCTTTCTCTCTGATTCTTTCCTACCCAGCACACTCCATCCAGACTGCAGCCATCCTGAAGACAGTACTGCCAGATCTCCAGGTTACCTAGAGTGCAAGGTTCAAGCTAGAGAAAGAGCAGGAGATTTACCAGTGCAACTCAATCAGCATGGAAAAGGAAAAAAAAGGTCAGAGTTCTAGTTTGGTTTCAATGTTTTTCAACATTTATTTCTTCCATCCATTGGATTTTTTATGTCCCAATGTCTTCACTCAGCTCCATCCTTCTTCCACAATGTGGTAAATCACCCAGAAATTAGATTGTAGGTTGATATGAACAGAAAGAAGAAATTTGCAACAAAATGCGAGGAGAGTGGTTTGGAATTCTCTAAACAGCCCATATCGCATTTTGCTGCAAATTCCTGTTGTGGACTCCTTGCTCATGAAAATTTTCATTCAATCCATTTTTTCTCTTGCATATGAGAGCATAGTGTCCAGGAATCACTGAAATGAAGCAAGTGCTTGATTTGACATGCACATGAACAGAACTTGAGAATTTGCAACAAAATGCGAGGAGAGTGGTTTATAGTTCTCTAAACAGCCCATATCGCATTTTGCTGCAAATTCCTGTTGTTGACACATTCCTCATGAATAGTATCACTCATTCCATTATTTCTCTTGCATATGAGATCATAGTGTCCAGGAATCACTGAGATGAACCAAGTTCTTGATTTGACATGCACATGACCAGAATTTGAGAATTTGCAACAAAATGCGAGGAGAGTGGTTTACAATTCTCTAAACAGCCCATATCGCATTTTGCTGCAAATTCCTGTGTATTATTTGTTTCTCACTTCTACCTCATTAATTTGCTACCTTTAGCCCTGTGGAGATCTTCCTTGATGATGAGAAATGTTTTTGTTTTGGAACAGCTGGCTCCCAGGCCCCACCTTTCAAGAGGAAGCTAGACTTTTCTGCTGCTATAATAAAACCTCAGCAATCACCAGGTGAGTGATGAGATGTCATGAAGGAATTATCTGGTGATATACAATGCATTCACTGATTGCATATGTCAGCATATAGAATTCATAGTATATAAGTTTTTGAACAGGCAAAAAGAAGAGGCTGGAGCAGAGTGCTGATTCTTCCATCAAAAAACAAATGGAACCAGAAGAGGACAGTTCTCCAGATTTGCTCCTGTTTGAGTTTCTTCACAAATGCAAGGCTCAGAGTAACTTCCATTTATACCACAGTATATTCAACATGGAGTTCTCAATGAGCTCTGTACTGGAGCAACACAAAGATTTTCTTTCAGACTATTGGGATGCCTTCAAAGAACTGACAGAGGCAGGAAGAATTGTGGGAGGTGAAAAGGTTTTTGTGCACATTAATCATATTGTCTCCAATGACAGGCTGAGGTACCATGTGAGCAGAAGATTTGACAGCCTACCTGATCACTATAAATTCAACTGTACTTTGCACACCAGAAAGTGCAGAGTGCTGGAGGAGAGCATGGCATTTCTCATGTACATTGTCTTCAGTCAGGAGTCCTTGGATGAACAAGGGCAGGAAACAGAAGAAGAAGACACATCTGAAGCTTCTGAAAAGGAGGATGTTTCTTTGGGCTCTGAAATGGCAGAGCAAGAAGAAGATATCAACCTTCAGGATGAGGGGCTGCAAGTGGCTGCTCTTGACCTTGTTCAACTGAGGAATAAAACTCTGAGGGGAGCAGAGCCAGTTGAAGATTTTGATGTTCAGAGCAGCAACTATGCAGTGCCCATGCTTCCAGGTGTGTTGATTGGTGGAAAGGATTATGTTTTCCTCCATGATATAGAGTGTATGTTTGATTTGAGGGAGGACTATGCCATTTCCCTTATTGCCCAGGCTTCAAGGCTTGACAAGGAGGTTGGCATAGAGGATGACCAATCACTTCTGGCTTTGGAAACAATGTTTGATCCTGTAGAGGCCCTTTCATTTTGTTTCAAAGAGGCTGAAAAGTTCCAAGAGCCAGATGAAGCTGCCTTCCAGCTCACACAGGAAGCTATGAATCTCTCAGCTCTATACACAGAAAAGACTAGAGAAGAGGCTGTACAAGAAGGGAGAGGGATAAATCTTTGGAAAGATGAACTGCTTGTTTCTGATGAAAATGAGAAGGTACTTCAAATCATATACTTTGACTTCTGCTTAACTTTAGTTTTGTAGGTTGTGTATTGTCTCACTCCAATCCTTTGATATGTTGCAGCTACAAATTGAGGATGACACATTCCTCCAGAGATCAAGTGGAAGCAGGCAGGTTGGGTTTCGCAAAATGTCAGGCCTAGCTCATTATATTCATGATCTAGGCAGTGCCAAGATCTTGATTTACCATAGGCAGTTGAGCAACAATGGAGAAGCCATTGTTTACTTCCTAAAATGTTTGTCCAGGGCTTTAGGTGGACATGCTCTTTCATGGCAAAAGGAAAAGATCATTTTGATAGAGAGGTTGTCTGCCATAGATATATTTGGAGATTATGTGAATAAGCAGGCCTCTAGGGCCGCTTACTTTTTGTCTTACACTTCTTATGCATTAGCATGTGGTGTTAAGGACCCCAAATATCTGGAGGGCTATGGAAAACACCAGCTTGTAAGGTTTCGAGAGCCACCCATGATCGCATCAGGCCACACAGTCCAAGAAGAGGAACAGGTGGAGAGAGCTGAAGAAAAGGATAAAGAGACAGTCGACATCAAGCCAATAAAGAAGAAAAAGACTCCAATCAAGATCAAAAAGAGAGTTCCGATGAACAGGCCCTGGGAGAAATAGGATTTAGTCATCGAATATAGCACAAACATTATATTAAATTTGAACTGATTTGTATAAAGTCTTTGATATCTGGTATGATCTTGTATAAATGATTAATAAGTTGATGATGAAATGATTTGTACATTTACATAGAGTGGTGTCGTTAAATATTAAACTTAACAATATATTGAAATTGTAAACAAATTGTATTAAGTTCAGATCATATGTTTCACATTGAAATTTTTTTCATGCATAACACCAAGAGTCACTTGTTCCACTAAAAAAATTTCTATTGAATGAGTTTGAAAACATGTGGACATAACCCCAATAAGTTACAAATGAGTCCTATTCATGTTTACTTGTCCATTTATGGTTTCTAAATATCTTCGATTCCCTCCACTGTCTATGTCTCTCTGCTGCAATTGAATTGTCTAGAGCTTGTCTTCGTCTTTGCTTTTGGGCTAGAAGAAAAGCAAGCTTGATTTTGGAGCTAGCAACTTTTCTTTTAGCATGCAGCCTTTGTAGTATGCCTCGGTAAAACCATTGGAAGACTTCCTTCAGACTATTCGCCTTCTGACTCCCTCCATAGTGTTGTGTGTGTCTAAAAAATGCATTACATGCCATGTAGTGAGACTTCTCCATGCCTTGGGTAGACCAAATAGCTGGGCATCCATACTTTTTGACAAAATAGGGAAGGTGGTTGTATATGATATGCTGTAAGACATAAGAATGCATAGTAAGTAATAAAAAAAAGAGGATCACACTTAAGTAAAAAAAAAAGACAGAACCTTACCATGTAGTGAGTTATATTGCAGGCTGTCCACGCGTCTTTCATTGACTTCCCAAAATGTTTAATTGCCTCCTCAAAGTTCTTGTAATCACTCTTTGTCCATGTTACTTTGTCACAGAACATGAAGAGTTGATCAAGAGACCTCCACACCTCTGCCTTCCTATTTCGTGCTTCCCCATCTGCCTCATGATCTTTCACAGCATTATGGACTTGCTTCCACAATCCATAATTAATCTTTGAAACTGCTCTACCTTGCCTTACTTGCTAACTGTGTTTGGGTCGAGACAAGAATCTTCTTGCCTTAACACCACCAATAGAGGGCTTGATTGGTACCTCCTTGCCATTGGTAGACTTTTTAAAATCCTTTGTGATTTGAACATCTCCTCCATGCAGACCTATATCGGATAACACTTTTTCCAATGCTTGAAGAGCATCCTTTCTATTTTTTTCGGGACGGAGTTTCCAAGCAAATCCAATATATAAAAATACCAATTTCTCAATAATTCGACATAGACCATGCAATGTGCAGATGTGAACATTACATAGTGGAATGTCTAGAATGGCCTTGAAGTCAGGGTCAACTTTATCTCTATTAGGTGCTCTCTTCCACCATTTTGAATCCATTACTTGAGCTGATTCTTTGCAGTAAAGACAAGGAGACTTTGAGTTGCCTCCTTTACTAATGTTATACATGCACTTAAGTGTTTTAAGATCCCCGGCCATGTGCCACTCTACTTGAAAATCACCTTTTCCTGCAACATGGAGATTCTCGCCTTGCACTTGTCTTTTGATTATTGTTGGTATTTCCGTGTGATGAAACACCCAATCTAGTGTTTCATGGTCTTCGGTCTTCACCTGCGAGATTATAGAAAACAAAAGTATTACTATATCAGATTTGAAAACAATGACCAAAATCAAGTATAAAACAGCCCATGATCATACCTGGAACGAGCCTAACCACCATATGTGTTTCTCTGACTGCACACTAAAATACTTCGAACTCGCTTCAGTCAATGATGTATCAATCGCTCCATTCATCAATGTAATAGTAACTCTTTCCATTTTCTTTTCCTTTACAACCTCACACTCATCCAGTTTGATAACAAATTTCAAAATGCCTTTGCACTCCTCAAATGTTATTCCATAAAACTCGACCATTCTTTTTTGAAGTTGTTGCAGATCTAAAAATATATTGTTCCAAGGATCATACACAGTGGTTCCTTTAACACCATGAAATATTTCTTCAATATGGATATACTGCCCAATAAATTCATCTATACTTTCATTCAAATGACCTCTTATCCTCCACACGGTTGCTGGATTTGGCAGTAAAACTCGTTTAATCCTTTGATCTTTTAAAGTTGAGGATATCGCATGAAAAATCGAACTATATCCCTTCCTGCTAACTCCACTAACATCAAGAGCCTCTTGGATTATAGTGCCATCAACTTGATTATTGGATACAAAGTCCTCTACAACATTGCGTTTGACTGTTTTGTATTTTTTTTCCTCAATCAAACCTTTTGCTACACCGCAAGAAAGCAATCCTTTCATTTGTTTAACAGGAAGAAGGTTCGGGTCCATATTTTCTTTTGCAGGCTCCAATAATTTCCTGTAATAACAACATTATATGACTATATTATTCAGCACCTCCATTCTTATTTTGCGACAATCAACGAAATAGATATAGTCTGGAAGAGAGCCTTTTTGAGTATACAAAATGATAAATTTCAATCTAACCTTGCTTCCTGAATTCGTCGCTTGCATCCACCAGTCCCAGCCTTCAAATTTGCAATGTTTTTAATCTTTCTACTACGTTGTCTATCTCCAAGCACGGTTCTCTTCTTTCTTGCTCTTGTCAATTCTTTTTTACTCTTTGAATGCTCCTCGATTTCATTCTGCAACTGCTGCTCCAATTTTGCACGAATGGCTATCTCCTCCATCTTGGCCCCCTTTTCTTGTAGGTACATCATTTTATATGTTTCCGCAAATGCAGATTGCGCTGAAATATAACCAAGAAGTCCATTTTGTCCATCGCCGGCAAACCTCAGTAATGTGGTGGGATTGACAAATGGAGGTGTAGAGTTTTTTACTTGACATTTTGGATATATGCTTCCGTCGCACCATAAGTCAATATGTTGAAGCCCTTCTCTTCTCATATTTTCCCGCTGTTGAGCATTCAGCACCGTATCCTTTCGTCTTTTTTGTGCTGGAGCATATTGTTCTTCCAAGTCGATGTGAAGATGGTGTAATCGCTTCTTCTCAGATAGTGACTCACTAGTATCGGCCATTTTTTGTGCTCCTCAGGTTGCGAAGTTTGTTTTTCAATCTCATAGTCGTTTTGTAACATGAATCGTGGAAGTGTGGCGGTATCCATGTGAATATTTTGAAAACTTGCAATCACTAAGTTCAGTGATGGACTCTTAATGAAAGACCTGCACACGTCGGCCAAAGAGATGCGGAATCTTTGGTAAACAAAAAAAAATCTAAGAGGATATTTAATACAAAATCGTGTTAGTCAGACAAAAGATTATCTTATTCCTTTTTGAATTGACAGTTCTGTAGTCCTTACTGACAAATCTGAGCCACGTTTCCGTATTTTACTATTTTTGAGGTCTTTTAGGAGAGAAATAAATCAAAAAATAGTGAATTTCTTACAGGGCCCCAAAATGAGTTCCCTTTTTCCCTAATGATGAACCACTAAGTGTAATTGGACCAAAGTGTTGGTGTCTTGTTTTTTAAACCTCTAAAACATACTGTGGATTCTAAAAATATCATCACTCTTACACGTTCACATCGGGTCGAGCACATCATGCCCCATAAACATAAGCTTCCTAACCATTTATTCACATACTATTGAAAGAATAAAAAATATTCTTTCAATAGAAAGTGTAAGAATGTGAATACTTAAAAGTTCATGCACATAAAATCAAAAGAATACATGTACATTCTTTCAATAATAAGTGTAAGAACTTAAATTTATGGAGTGCAAATTGCAAAAGATTCATTCACATTCAATTGAAAGAATAAATATATTCATTCAAGAGTAATTGAAAGAATGTAGCTTTATTAGATGAAAGAATACAAATTATAAAACATTCATTCACATACTATTGAAAGAATAAAAAATATTCATTCAAAAGCAAGTGTAAGAATGTGAATACTTACAAGTTCATGCACATAAAATCAAAAGAATACATATCTATTCTTTCAATAATAAGTGTAAGAACTCAAATTCATGCAGTGCAAATTGCAAAAGATTCATTCACATTCAATTAAAAGAATAAATATATTCATTCAAGAGTAAGTGAAAGAATGTAACTTATCAGATGAAAGAATACAAATTACAAAACATTCATTCACATACTATTGAAAGAATACAAAATATTTATTCAAAAGCAAGTGTAAGAATGTGACTACTTAAAAGTTCATGCACATAAAATCGAAAGAAAACATATATATTCTTTCAATAATAAGTGTAGGAACTTATAACTTAAGATTTAAAATTAATCATGTATGTAAGAATAAAACTATATCATCAGCATTAAAATAAAATAAATTATAAACTAAAATAAAGAATAGTTTTAGAGAATTTAGGAACACATATACATGAGATCCAAAGAACTTTATCAGACAAGAAAAATAAATTACAAATTACATTTTCAACCTTGAACCTTGGATCCTCCTTCTAATCCTTAAAACCTCTTCTAAACCCTGGAACCTCCTTCTAAACCTTGGAATTTCCTTCTAAACCTTGAACCTCTCTCTAACCCTCAAACTCCTCCTAAACCCTTCAACCCCCAATGAAGGCGAAAGCCTTCATTACCCCAATCATGATGATGCACATCCCTTTCATACATGCATGCACTATGTTTGCTTACCACACTTAAGCCTACGTCTCTCATCGGAATACGACCCGAGGTCCTAAGCTACACTTATACTACAAATGACAACACTAAAATATATGTAGGTGACAAAAAGCCTCGAGATCCTGCATACTGAGAATACCCTGCTCTTCTTGCGGAAGCCATGGGAAAGAGGAGCCAACATTTGTTGGGGAAAAAAAAAAAACTCTCCTTGCCCTTGACATAACCATTATGTGCTATTCTTTGGGGCATTGTGTTGAGTTCTACTTTGGTATTCCAAGCAATTGTCTCCAAGTGTCCATGCTTCCTTGCACTCCACATCCAAAAGCATGTCCTAACCTTGCAACGTCTCCTCTCCAAGGAAAGAGCCATTCTATGCTACTCTTTGGGGCATTGTGTTGAGTTCTACTTTGGTATTCCAAGCAATTGTCTCCAAGTGTCTATGCTTCCTTGCACTCCATGTCCAAAAGCATGTCCCCAATGAGGCCTTGCCCATCTTATACAGTTGTCCTACAATGAGTTGATAGGGTGCAACTTTTAAAATTAGTTTTCTGGCATCCACTACGTTCGTTTCAAGGGGTGGTCTTCCTGCCAAACCATGAAGGCAAGGTGGGTACCATTGATGCCCCTGTTCAGTATATTTCTAGTTCAGATGAAGAGTAGAGATATAGCAATGGCAGTTGGATAGCCTCGTAGAATAAAGATAGGAGATGTCCGAAATGCAGGGATGCTTTTGGATAGGCAAGAGAAACAACAAAGGACGTTTAGACAGGCATTTCGATTAATGACATTGGATGTTTTTTCTGAGTGTTTTTGAAAATGAGATGCTTTGTAATTCATGTGTACTGAGTGGAGGGTGAGAATTAACTTACTGCACTTTATTCTCTGCTAAGGCTATGCCTAAAATGATTGTTGCGCATACACTATGTAGGTTTCTGACTTTTGTTCCGGGGATGTGCATGTGTAGTTCGCATAGTCCACCACTGTGAATGCCATGTGTTATTGCATAACCATGCGGGTTAGCAGTAGTGACTCTAAGGGGTGTGCAATGGTAGGGCAGCAAGGATTGGCGGTTCAGATCTCCAAGCAGTTGAGTCTTCAACGGCCGCTTCCCTAACCGTCAGATGGGTTCTTGTATGCATGCTATTACTAGCATTTTGATGTTGTTTCGTACATAGTTGTTGTGCGAGCTCTTGCTTCGGAATACAGTGATCTTTGGTGTTCTGTCTCTATTGCATTACCTATATTCCATTCTCATAGATGTTGCGTGTGTCGTTTATCTCTGTTCCCGTAGCATCTACGTGTAGTTATGATGCTACAATGATCTAGCATTTACAACTTCAGATAGAAGCAGAGGAAGAGGAAGAGGAAGATCATTCTAGTGTAGTGGTCATCATCAACAACAATATCAACATCAAAGTCAGAATCAGCATCAGCATCATCCTCAGCAACATCAGCATCAGTAAAGAGGAAATCATTCCAATCGAGGAAGATTCCAAGGACGAGGGAATGCATCCACCAATGTGTCAAACATTTAGTGCAACTTCTGTCATAAGTTTGGACACTATGAAAGAGATTACTGCAAGAAGCAGTACGACCAAGGAGGTCAATCCAATAGCAATCAAGGGAATTTCTACGAAAGAGGAAATCATCGCGGTGGACATTCTAGTCATAGTCATTATGCAAATGAATCTGAGAACATGTTTCTTGCAAGCAAGGAAATGCAGAAGACAGATACAGTGTATCTTGACATAGATTGCAATTCAAAAGAGGATTTCAGTTATCAAGTCAACCAAGTAGATCAAGATCCTTGGTACATCAACATCATCTCATATAACAAAGCATCAAGAATAGTTCACAGAGATGAAACCATTAGAAGGTTAGAAGAATGTCATCTACACTGCAAATAACACACCGAATCTAGTTCAAGGGAAATGCATTGTCCTTATGAACAATTTCACTGGTACAAAAGGATTAGTGAAAGATGTACTCTACATTCCGAAGCTCAACAAGAACCTCTTGTTAGTAGGTCAAATGATGGAACACAACTACCGAGTCATCTTCGACGGAGATGAATGCATGATCAGAGACAAATCCAGAGGATATCAGCTAGTAGGAAAAGCAGTCAAGGAAGGATACTTGTTCAGAACGCTAGCGACAATACCAAATTTGCATGCCATGTCATCTCAACTGCAACAGATGCCACTATCCGCAAAATGGCACGAGATATGTACATGTCAATTTCAAAAGCTTAATAGAGCTCAAAAATCAAAATATGGCAATTGGAATTCCTAAGCTATGGTTTCTTGGAAAATTTCACAAAGCATGCTGCTTCGATAAGCAAAAGCGAACCAACTTTGGCAGCTACAAACTACTTGCTTAATCGGCTTCCTACCAAACTGATACAAGGTATGATGCCTTATGAAGCATTCATTGGAAACAAGCCATGCATTGGGCATCTCCGCATATTTGGTTGCATAGCATATGCCCACATACATGATGACCATTGCAGGGAATTGGATGCGGTCATGTAAATGCATCATGGTTGGCTACAGTAAAGACTGCAAAGCATACAAGTTGTATGATCCCATCAACCGAAAGGTCATTATCTCTAGATATGTAATCTTTGATGAGGAATCAGAATGGAAAACCTCAAATACATAGGAGCTAGATGCACCAATTCCACAGTCATCTACAGAAAAGGTTGATGAAGAAGAGGAAGAATTACCAGAAGCACCCCAAGAAGAGCCACTCCCACTTAGACGGGCTACTAGGGAAAGCAGACCTCCAACCAGATTGACATATGCCCAGAAAGGCAAAGCAATTCAGGTTGAAACTACCAACTATGCTCTTATGACTACCATCTTGGTGGCTACAGAAGAGCCAGTGTACTTTGAAGATACAGTTGACAAGCCAGAATGGCAAACTGCTATGAATGAAGAAATGGAAGCTTTGTACAAGAATAATACTTGGGAATTATACAACCTTTCACCAGGAAAGAAGGCCATAGCAAACAAATGGGTATACAAAGTGAAGTACAATCCAAATGGAAGTATTGAAAGATACAAAGCCAGACTAGTTACAAAAGGATTTACACAGCAATATGGTCAAGATTATGATGATACTTATGCTCCAGGAGTAAAGATGGATTCCATAAGGTTCTTGATATCACTAGCGACACTCAGCAAATGGAATGTATACCAACTTGATGTCAAGAATGCTTTTTTGTGAGAGAGATGACATATGCAACATTAGTGTGCCTTTGATCCATAAGGCATATGATGAAGTCCAAGCCATAATAGACTCCTATGTCGATTAGATTTGGTGCCTTAATTATGCTAGTTGGAAGATCTTGTCAAGTGTCAAAGTGCCAGTTGGTATGAGTGTGTCAATCGCTAACCCAGTATGGTTAATTACTATCCCAACGTGGTCAATAGTAGCTAAACTAGCGTGTCAGTTAATTCAGTGTGTGCATTAGGTATATATAATGCAACATACACTGGGTTAAGATTAAGCTAGCATGTCTCTCTTAGACTCTGTTGCCGATGAAAATTTCAAAATTTTGTGAGCTTATATGGCTTCTGAGCAGTGTTTGGAGTGCTTGAGGAGTCTTTTTCTACCTACCCTACCTACTTACAAACATGAAGCACAAAGAAAGAATAAAAAAATAAAAAAAAGAGCAAGTTTGGAGCAAAATACAGTTTTTTCTTCAAAAGTAGGACTATTTGTCATTTCCAGGACCTTGAAACACACAACCAATCATCAATTTTCAACTTTTTCTTGAGAACACAAGGTTTAGTAATGATCTCCTCTACCATTTCGTAGATTTGTACACCTTGAAACCTCAAAAATAATCTACTACTAACTTTCCTCTTTTTTACAACTCATTTCTCTCTCAAAACACCAAAACCAAGCACTTTCCACTTAGCTCTACTAAGCATTGGGCAATGGGGAAAAAGGAAGAAACACATGCAAGAAAGAGAATACCTTTAACTCTCTAGCAACAGTGCCAAAAATATGTAGTCTCTAACATGACTCACGTGTGGTGGGGATCTTGGAGGATTGCCGATGGAGCCTCCAACTCCATGCTGCTCCTTGTGGGAGCAATCCAAGCACGTACAGGTCTTAAGTGTCACGCAAATGGCTTCTGGAATTGTTGCAATGTGAATCCTCATGAGAACGGGGAGAGGGGAGGGGAGAGGGAAGAGGAAGAGGGAAAGAGGAGAGAGTGGGGGCCAAGAGGTAAGAGAGGGGAAGGGGGATGAGAGGCATTCAAAAAGGCAAGTGGCAAGAGAAACTCAACACACAAGTCTCTTGGAAAAGAAGAGAACTTCTATTTCTCAAAACTTGCAAGTGACAAATGAAGACCAAAGTTTGACTTTTGGCCTTTAATACAAGTCACCTATTGAAGGGAGGGCCAACCCTATGCTCTCACTTATCTTCTTATATTTTCTACTATCTTATTCCTGGTATTACATTTCTCTTGGGCCGCTAACACCTCCAAGGCAACTTTTAACAAAATACATGAGTGCATTGTGCATATTACAAGAGTTTGCGGGAAGGCGCAAAATGTGACATTGTTAACCCAAGAGGCTAATAAAGTAATCGACAAGACCAAACTAAATGATCAATATCTTTACAAAATCTCTTGTAGAGTGGACACCCAGGATTCACTGATATCCATTTGGCTAAATGACCCCTCATGGGAGCCACAGATGCAAAAGTTTCCACATAAGAAAATTGGCTTTGCCAAAGATGCACACTTTTCAGATTTCCTTCAGCCAATCTCTCCACCAAGCCATCCCTCTTTGCAAATTCCACTTATTATTAGACCTTTTAACTAAAAGCATCTTCTCCTTTAGTTTATTATACACCACTTTAGTAGGCACCTTCCATAGATTTGTCTTCCCTAGTACCCATTGATTGACCTGCCAACCTAGGGCCTCAATAAATTGGGATGGCCAGTCCTCTAGTACAATATGCGAAAATTTCCTCCAAGCATTAAGGCTAAAGCGCTTCGCTACAACATCCATTGCGCACTAACATGCATGGCACTTATCCCACAACTAAAATCAATAACAAATTGACCTGCCACCCTAGGGCCTCAATAAATTGGGATGGCCAGTCCTCTGGTACAATATGCAAAATTTCCCTCCTAGCATTAAGCCTAAAGTGCTTTGCTACAACATCCACTGTGCACCAACATGCATGGCACTTATCCCACAAGTAAAATCAACAACAAATGCCCCTTTTTTTGAAGATCTAGAGCACACCTAATTTTTCTAATTCTTCCAAAGGCTTACTATCAAGGTGAGCAAATTAACTCCACCATATGTTCTCTAAGTGGCTAGCCTTGGTCAAGTCCTACCCTTCCAAGTCATTAGCTACCCACAAGTCTTACGAGGCTAGCCCATAATCTTGAAAGGGAACCTGGAGCAAAGCATGTCATACCAGTTCATAACTCTCCAAGACCCTACTCCTTTATTCTTGCCCTACTCAACAAACCACTTGGTGATCTCTAACTCCACGAAGCATTGCACTCAAATAAACAAGGCCTCCACTTGCTCAACAAAGAAGTATTTTGCATAACTATATCCAAAAGAATATTGTTTTAGTAATTTTGGGATGAATTTGATCATCTCTCTCCCTATGTCTTTATCCTCTTTATTGAAAAGTATACACTAGTGCTCGAACTTAAGTTCGAGCATGGAACACTTGAAAATTATAGGCCATGCTCAAACTCAAGTTCGAGCATGGCATGAAAGTAATAGTGAATTTTCTATAACATTGGGACCTTGGATTTGTCCCAAAATTACTAAAACAATCTTAAAGGCCTAAGCCACCCTGTAGATGTGAGGCTATCATAGCCTCCCATGGAACATAATGAAGTTTGCAGTGCCCAGTTTCTTTTGTCTATAAGAAGGTTCTCAATAGGTTTTCCACCTCCAACCAATGTGATCTTTTCAAATTCCATAGAGACGCCAGTAGATGTTGGAGCCAACACATGCTTTATTAGAAGGTCCTAGCATTCCAACCTAAACTGACACAATACCATTCGCTCAACGTGACTTTATGCTTGTCTTTGAACTAGTTAAATCATTGCCTTAAAGTAATGTTGACTCCTAGAGGGGACCCAAAATATGTAATAACAACTCCTCTCTCCAACCATTTAGCTTATGGAATTGGGATGGCTTGTGCAATAAAAGTGGAGATGGTAACTATGTGCGCCTATATGCATTTAAGGCGAGAGAGAGAGAGATTGGTTGCTCTAGGGTAAGAGCGCTGTCACGCGAGGCCTATAGTTCATTTGTCTGCAAGAACGTATTGCAGTCACACGAGAATTGTTGAAACTCGAGGCATTTGTAGTCTAGCTAAATCCCATTGGTTCGTCTGGATTTAAACTCGCCTTTTGCAGCTTCCATTATTTATGTGCAGAGCATTAGTAAATGCTCACATCAAAGTTTTGGAGTGCGGATTGGCTAAGCTTGCTTAATTGTGTCAGAGAAGCTGATTCGAGCTCATAGCCCCTCCTTTCAAGCAAGGGCGATGCTTCGCTCTGGAATGTGAATCAATTCATCCCTTTTGTGGGATTGATTCTCAAAATTTGCGAAGAGAGGGCCTTGCGTGACAGTGCTCTAAAGAGTGTGTGTGTGTGTGAGTGTGTGAGTGTGTGTGTGTGTGTGTGTGAGAGAGAGAGAGAGAGAGAGAGAGAGAGAGAGAGAGAGAGAGAGAGAGCACCCTACGCTTAGCCATCTCCCTCCACATAGCACCCTTGATGAGAGAGAGAAGGTGGCATGCTTCACTTAGCCAATGCAATTAGGGCAGAAAGTTTTGATGTGAAGAGAAACCAACGGAAACCGTTTGAAAAGCATTGCTTTTTATTACTAGTAGTGAAATGTTTTCATAAGAAAGCAAAGCTTTTTGCAGGACACCGGGAGTTGAGGAGAAACAAGCACATATAAATAAATGGGCGACGAAGGTTAGACCCTTTGCGTCTGTGTGTCTTGGTATCTGCCACTTTATTAATAGCCAATTTGATTTGATTAGAGCCTTTGCATTATTGTTGGTGGCCATCTTTTGAGAGAGCGTGTTATCTTCTTCTTCTTCTTCTTCGCGCTCTCTGCGCTCTTCGAGCTCTCCTCCATCGCCATAGCTTCCATCTCCATCGCCTCCTCCTCCCCTTCCTTCGCCATGTCCAAGCCTTGGGGTGGTGCTGGTGCCTGGGCCGTCGAGTCTGAACTCGCTGAATCCCTCCCTCCTCCCCCCTCCGATTCCTCCTTCCCTGTTGATTCCTCCTTCCCTTCCCTCGGCGAAGCCGTCTCCTCCAAACAGCCCAAGAAGAAAAAGCAGACCCTCTCCCTCTCCGAATTCACTGTCGGCGTCCATGTCGGCCCCCGCGCCAAGGCCCGTGCCGTGCTTGAGCCCAAGGGCCTCACGCCGGAGGAGATGATGATGCTGCCCACGGGGCCAAGGGATAGATCTGGGGAGGACGACGCGCCGTTCGGCGGGCTGGGCGGGGGCTTCAAGGACTATGGGGGGTACAGGGGAGGGAGGGAAGGAGGCGGTGATAGGGACCGAGAGGGGGGCTTTGGAAGCGGCAGATCTGAAAGGAATGGGAACAGGGGAGGTTTCGGAGGTGACAGGGATCGTGGGGACGAGCCTTCTCGCGCTGATAGCAATGACGACTGGGGCGCTGCCAAGAAGTTCGCGCCCTCTTCCGGAGGGCGCTATGAGGAGGACAGGCGTCGAAGCAACAAGCCCGACCGCGACTTTCCGTCCAAAGCTGATGAAGACGACAATTGGGGCTCCTCTAAGAAGTTCGTGCCCGGTTCCAATGGCAATAACGATCGATGGGGTTCAAACAGGTATGAAGATGCTCCCACAAGAGGAGGTGGTTTTCGCGATAGCCAGGGGCCTTCCAGGGCTGATGAAGTTGATAACTGGGGATCCTCCAAGAAGTTGGCTCCAAGCGGTGGTTTTGATTCATCCTACAGGGATAAGGACAGGGATAGAGAGTTTGGTGCTGATGCAGATAAATGGTCGCGAAAAGACGCTTCTCGGCCTTCTACTGAAAGGCCGCGTGTTGTGCTACAACCCCGTACCCGGCCGCTTGAGGGCTCTCCTCCTCCGGCCTCAAGTGAAGAGATTGAGAACCACCCACCTGTCGACAAGCCTAAAATTAATCCGTTCGGGGATGCTCGTCCCCGTGAACAAGTCCTCTCCGTGAAAGATGACAAGACAGACGGCCCCGTGGAGGTGGCTCCCAAGCCTCGTAAAGTGAATCCTTTTGGGGAAGCAAAGCCTCGTGAAATCATTTTGGAGGAGAAGGGTCTGAATTGGAAGAAGTTCGATGCAGAGCTGGAGCGAAAAGCTGCAGACAGGTATTGTCTGCACCGTCTCATGCTTGTCTCTGCGTACTCTTGCTCTAATACCATTTACCTGGATCCTCGGATTATGTGTTGAGGGCTATTTGTTTCCCTAAATCCTTTTTGAATTAACATGTGTTGTGCTTTCTTGTGTTCTATATTGTGTGTGTTGCAGCTTGTCTGTAACAAATCTTATTGTTGTGTGTAATGTTATATTGTGTTTCGGTGTTACAAGCTCATATAGCCATGTTGAATCTGGGTCATACCGTACAATGGTGTCTCTCTTTACAGAGTGACCTAGTCCTGGTATGGTTTCTGATTTTGTCAGCCCTTTCGTCTCTCTGCGTGTTCTCATTTCCAGTCATCATAAACGGAGCAATCTGAAAGTATAAGATCTCTTTCCTTTACGAGGCTACTAAGGTGAGGACGTCTCAGTTCTCTTTAGCGTTCCAATCTTTCAAATACCTATATAGAACATGGGGATCCTTTGAGTTCATCTCGAGTAGATAGCCCTACCAGGGTCTTACCCTAGACTGAGAAGCTGCTTTCAGCAAGTATGGATCGTTCTGATTGTAAAGGCCTTCACCCATTAGATCTTTTCAATTGTCCTGTTTATCCCTATGTTCAAAATTTTTATTTCAGTCCTTAAAGCCTGAATACTATACTCATTCTTGACGTTATCTACTAGTAGTTCATGAAGCAAAGATAGCCTGTGGGTTCATGTGGGAAATAAATGAGGCATTCTTGTTCTATCTGTATATAATTGATGATGTGGTTCTTGGTTGAGCCATTTACTTTGGGACTATACTGAGTGTGCTCGCTCAGTGGAATGCCCATTTATCGCTGATTCCATATCCTGTTACTCAAATGATTTAGATTGTGACTAAGCCTGATATGTCCTAAAAATGGTGGTGTGTGATACTATTCCTCGAGTACATTCTTAGATGGCTACCTGCTTTATAATAGCTACTTAGTTAAAAACATTTTTGCTTCACAATCTTGACAATGGATGTACTTTTTGTTGATCATAACTTGAATGAAAATGAAACTGCAGGGCTGACACTGAGGAGGAATTGTCGCTGAAAGCTGAAATAAAAGCTTTACAAGAGGTCATAAAGTCTGTTGTGGCTCAGTTTGAAGGGACAGCTAGTGATGCTGGTATTGAGAACGAGGATGGTTCAGATCCACATGAACAACTTGCCCTAAAAGAACAGGAACTTGCTAAAAAGGAACGGGAACTGGAGCAGCTTACAGCATCATTAAATGATAAAATTCGTTTTTCCAGAGTTGGGACTGAAAGACCTGCATCTCGCTCAGGTAATAGAGAAAGTGGAAGGGCTTCGGACGTGTGGACCAAATCCAATGGCAATGATCAACCTCAGCCTGAAAGGAAAGGTGGTCGCTGGTGATAGGAGCATCGGGAGATTATGTAGGACATTTGGGCACCAGCCAAGGGAAAATTGCATCGTTGAGGAATTAGCTGTACATGGTGATGATGGATGGTGTAGGTCACCATTCTTGTTTGTTTCAAATGAGCGGATTGTTTGATTTTTGACGTTGCTACTTACCTGCAGCTTCAAACAATTTCTATAACTTATATTCGACCGTTGGTTTATTACAGTTGGAACCTAAATTTTGCAGAAGGATTTCCCTATGTAAGAAGTTTTTTGCTATTCTTGATGGATTGATTAAATCTCTTCTGAGTGGGAAAGTAACGCTTCTCATGCGAAGGGTGTAGCCATTTTACTGCATTGTTTTAGCATTGCAAGAGAGCTTGCAAAGGACATGTTGCCTTTGTCTTTTTTTGTTGTCACTGTGAAAGCCGAAGTCATGGTGAGATCTGAATCTTTAAGAACATATTGGCTTGGCCCGTTTGTCTAGTATGAATTTGATAGAAGGGTACAGCCTTCTAAATAAAAGCAGCTCTAAAAAAGAAGCTTTGAAACACGGCAGCACCATACTGATTGCACACAGTGTACTTTTGGAGAGCAGAGTGGGGAACTGTGTGTGTATGAATTTTATCAATGCAGTAATTATCGTTGCTGTTTGAAGGCAGTGCGCTCTGAGATGGGGTTCCTATCTTTAAAAACATATCATTTTAAAAGTACAAGACGACCAAGAAATTGTGATAAGAATGTGGCTATGAAGCTTTATCGTCTCACTTGGCATTGCATTAGTAGCAGGTCAAGATTTAGGTCTTGTCTTTATAGATAGGAGGGAGGAGGAGTTGTCAAAAATTAACCAAGCTGGTGTTAAGGATATTTTTTTACAGATGCAGGGGCTTGAAGAGCATTGATGTTTATGAGGCTTTGGGTGGATTGTTGGTTCCTGGTCAGTCGATTGTAGTCCAGCCTTTCTTGAGAGGGTGGTTTACAGGGATGATGGGCCATGTGCAAGCAGTCGTGATCCAACTTGAGTGTCAAAGCGGGTGCATGATGCTGAAAAGTAAAGTGGGCTGGCATCTATTCAGTACGTTCTCTTACTTTTGTGTTGCTTCGTCTGTGTGTGCACATTAGAGGGAATACTGGCAATCCTTGAGCCAACCGTGCTCGTTACCTTGAGCTAACTGTGCTCATATACTTACCTACTTAAGTTCTATCATTACTACAGTATTACAAGTAATAGTACTGAGCTTGATGACTTGTAATTTAAAAGACACATTAAAAGATCAATTGAGAACTACATCAATTAATTATTGCAAAAGTATCTTTGATAGTTGATTAGATGATTATCATTCACCTTCCAATGTCCTCAAAGAAGCACATGGGAATTGTAAATTCAGTTGTGAGTTTAATAGGGTTTGTTAGATTCAATAGATATTTAATCTCTTAGAACAGGGGTTCCTGGAGCACGTTGGCAAGTAGACAACCTAAAGGTCCAGGTTAAAGTGAGTTGTGGTGATGGTGATGAGCATACAGTTAAATGGTGTATGTCAAATGTAAAGCGAAGGCTTTAAGTTCAGAAAAGAGATTTGTTTGGTATTCCTTTTGTTGCTATAGTGTATTTGGCAAGGTTCAACTTTAGGCTCATGAAAATGCAAGTGCAGTTCCATCTTTGAAATTTTCCTATAAACTCAGTATGCTTACCACACAAAGATGCCTTAAAGCTGCTTGGGAAATATGTGAACACTTTTAACATTAGCAGTGTACCCCCAAGATAATATGGTAGGACACCGGCTAGCACTTGTATTTTCTGTACGTGATATTTGAGTGACATCCTTGTATACGTCTTGATAATAATTACTCTGCTTCCTTTTGTACACATTTCTGCCATAAAAAAGATGGAGAGGATTCTGCTCACCATTGTTCGCTTGTTGTAACCTTTAAAATAAAATAAAATAAAAGAAGAGCCTCAACTGCTGGAACTTGGCCTATCTTAGGGGTCTTAACCCAGGGCTTCCGCTGCGAACAGCCAACCTAACCCTACCCTATCAACAGGTTAACCTCCACCATAGCATGGCCAACAACTGTATCTGAAGTCCCCAAGGTAGATCTTTACTACTGCTACGATTGCAGGTACTCTGAAACCTAGTTGCCCTTATGTTGAAAGGTATTTTTGTTTCTTATCTCCCATACCTCCAGCAACACCGTTGCCCTCAGGTAGGGCCAACTGGCAGCCAACGTTGAGGGGACCTCAAAGGTATCCCCAAGTAATGGTATTCTCCATTGCGGACCAAGAAAAAGCCGTGCCATCAATACCAAACTCCTGACCACCATTTCCAGCTTCCACCATACCTCCCTCATCACTGGGTATATCCATAGCAGGTGCCTAAGGTCGTTGCCACGAAGAGAGCATCTTAGATTAACTTGAACTCTCGTGGCTAATTTGCCTTTGACCGGCAGCAATTGATTCCAAAGGATGAATTTGCCCTTTCTCACTTCGCCCCCTCTCCAAATCTTGCCTTCCACCATGCACCTCGGGCCCCATTTTCGATTCAATTGTATTGACGCCGCTTGTGCATTATTCTGACACTTATAGATCACCCTAGCCGACAATTTTCATAGGGATGTCTTCCCTAGGTACCATTGGTTTGTCTCTCCGTCCTATGCCGGGACACAATTGGAAGGGCAACCTTCAAAAATAATTCGCTGCGCCACCGCCCTGAGCAGATTTGCTTCTCAGTTGGTTAATGCCAATTCATTGCGCAACTCCTCGAGAGGTCCTCTAATCGACCTTGTGCAGATTTCCACAAATCCATCCATGATTGAATTCCCTTCTTGTATAAGCTTCTCGCTCTAACAATGTCGTGTCATGCGAATGCCTCGCCCCTCTTGGCCGGGGCCCTGCTCCACCAGATACTCTCTTGAAGACTTTCATCCCCTCTTAGACCCTTCCTGCCTTTCCAAAAAAGCAGCTCTACACATGCCTTCTTGGCTCATATCAAATCCAAGCCAATAATATATAAAGGGAAATCCAAGAGCAAGCCTTCCAGGCTTGAACCAGACTCGATATCAAATCCGAGCCAGTAATATGTAAAGGGAAATCCGAGATCAACCTCTCATACCAGCCCACCCCTTTAGTGTGCGCCTTCTCATTGACTTTCGAAGAGATGGGCCAGCCACTTCCCTAAGAATGTCATGTTCCTAAGTCTAATGTCATGCATGCCCACTCCCCCCCACATCTTCAGGGGCTTGCGAAAGGGAGTGTATTTTCTTTTTCCCTCCTCCCTCTGCCCAAAGGAATCCGCGAAAGAGAGGCTTTTGTCGCTTGCGAATGTGTTTTTGGAAGTGTGAAATTGATGCAACATACGTGACAGAGGTTGACAGCGTGTGATGTACCACCAAACAATGAGTGTTCCGACCCAGGCAAACTCCATTACAGGCCCTCGACTTAGACTTAATCTTTGTCTTAAACCATTCGAACCATTGGCGCAAGGTGACCCGAGGAGCTTACCGAACGATTTCTTCCCGTGGGATAAACCCAAGACTTTGATCCACTCCTGAAGCAACTCCTAGCTGGTCTTAATCAAAAAGGTCTTCAACTAGCTGCATTTGAATCTCGATTCCTTACTATATTTGGACATTATCTCCAATGGCTTCTCCATGCCCTTCTGGTCCTCCTGCAAGAATGAGACAGTATCATCAGCAAATAACTGGCTATAGAGTTGTTTCCCAGATGGGAGAAAGTGGCCCCTGATTGACTTAGCAACCAGTTCTTTTTTTAGCATTTGAATCATTGTCGGACCGACCTCCTTAGATTGAAGCACCTCCTGATGTAAAGAATCATTGTTGCATTTCCAATCAAGAATTCTAATTTTCTTATGAATTCCTAATCAAATCCTAGATGGTTTAGCACGGGTAGGCCTTGTCTAGGTCTATCCCAAACATCAAGACCTTTTGACCAGTGGCACTGGTGTTTTCTCAGTTGGTTTTTCTTTACCGATTGACGGAAGGTCGTTGAGGGGCGATCCCCCACTGTAAGCCATAAGTGACAACTTTTGGTTCGTGCCTGCTTCGCCTCTACAACTTCCACTCTTGCATAGCTAAGTCCACCTCTACCAATAGATTGATCCTTTGCGTATCTATCATGGCCACCCTTAGAGATTCCCTGACCGCCATCAAGGCCTCCCACTATCCCTTTCGTTCTGCTTTGTAGATATGATCTACCTCCGTGGTCTTTAATAGAATGGCATCGTCCTATCTCTGGCAGGGGTCCATCACATCAGCCTCTGAGTGCTGCCAAATCCTCCCAATTATCCTATCGAATTCTTTAGAGGTAAGTAATCTCTTGTTAAACTTGAAGGGAATGTCTCTTGACCTGTCAATTTTATAGGGGACGGAGAATTTCCAAGCCGCAGGCACTTGATCGAAAAGAAAGGTCGAGGCTATATACCTTGCTTTAGGCGGGCCTCTCATCTACCACCCTTCTTTAGATATGTAGAACCAGTCAAGTCTTCCTGCTTAATATTCTTCACCCATCGTGCACTTACTCCAAGTAAACTCAGTCAGCCCTCCTGGGTCAAGCTCACAAGCATCAATCAAACCTTGTCCCACACTTAGCTCGTCCTAGGCATCTTGTTCAGCTCCTGAGATAACTGCTCCTAGATGGGTCCTGATGTTTAGGTGTTCTATGCAGTTCCAATCTCCTCCAAGGATCTAATGATCTCCCACCAGCACTGTGTTAAGGTGCTGCCAACATTTGGATCTCTCTCGAGTCGAGTTTGGGCGTAAACAACATTGGCAACTCAAACCCATCCCTAGTCACAACTACCCATGTGGACCACCTGTCTTGATGATTTCTAAAAATCTCTCGAGGATGCAATGATTTAAGTACCACAATCGCCGAATCCCCTCTCCACCTACTCATACAATTGGAGAATACTGAATATCCAATCTGATCAAAGGCGAACCACCAACTATCCTAACACCAACACTTGAACTCTTGTAAAACCACGACTCTGGGCTTCAAACAGCCAGGCAACCTTTTTGCTTAACTTTAGTGCAACGACCCATAGCATTCCAAGCAAGATCTCTACCCTTGCATTTCCCTCGGCAGTACAACTTAATGGTCAAGCTAGTGTGTAAGTGCTTTGTATGCATCCTTAATTTTGAACTAGTTGTCCTACTCAATCTCAACCCTCTAGAAGCTTCTTTGATGCATTTACATAAACTCCTTGGGTGCAGGTCCCAGCCTCCGCCATCCCTTCCATCTTGGTTTTTTTACGATTCTCCTCTTGAAAGACTCTTTTTCGATGGTTAGCCTCTGACATTTCCTCTTCCCTACCTCTATCATTAGGCATCTGTTGAGTGGAAGGGGTATCCGTGTGTTCTTTCATGTCTTGAGAGTTACTTTTACCCACATGTTCTTTGGCCGGATTTGTCTTCTCAAGCTCATTTCGTACTTGTAGATCTTTCTCTTGTGGGACTGAATCGAGGCATCCTTTTTTTGTGGTATTGCCTTGCCCTTTTGCCCACCGTCTTCCATTGCTCACGTACATGGGAAGCATCTTGAATGATTGAGGGCCCTTCTATGAGTATGTCGCCCATGCTGATGAGCTTCAGAGGTGACTCTTGGCCTGCATCACCTATGATCTCATCCTCACCAAACCCTTATTTAGCCAAGCATTCTGTGAGATAGAACCTATCTTGGCCATTTTCAGCGGGTAGTTCTTTGCGAAGTGACCCAAACTCTTACACACATAGCACGCATCTAGAAAAGGATTGAACTTGACTCGTTGAGTGTTACATCAACCATAGTAATGGGAACTACAGTTGGTTATGGCGAGGCAGGAAACCAAAGGGTTGGACATGTTTGAATAAGTGGGGCCTAAAGGGTTTGGGTCTAGTATCATTCCTAGACTCAAGCATTAGTGAGGAGAAGCCTATGGGATGGAAGGGTCCCTTGGGGGACACATGGCACCACAAGGCTAACCCATTTGGAAGGCATTGGGCATGGGCGAGAATTTCATAGAAAGCTCCATGAGGAAGAAGGTCTCAAGGTGGGAATTTGTGGTAGTTTTCATGGTGATGTACTGGCCGGCTCTTGCTCCTCTGATCATTTACCCATCAAGTTTCAGTTCACCTGCTCATTGCAAACAAGGCAACCTAAAGGTGCCTTAGCTTTCAAATTGAATACATCCTTCTTTGGAGGCCATCCTTTGATCGTGATATTGCCCAGGCCTGGGAGGAGGCTAGAAGCATTACCACTTGTCCATTCAAACGTTAGGAGGCTTGCTTGGAACCCTCATGCAAGTCTACAAGGATCATGGCCACTGGCAAAGCCCGAGCAATCTGTGCTTCATAGCCTGCGTGCTTCTATTTTAGCTACCATATGCAAGAGTCACCCAAGGACCCGTATCTTCCCCCAAATGCTTCACGCTCTCGAAATTCACCTCCTAAGGCTAGAGCATTGTTAACTTGTAGTAGCCAAGATCCAAGCAAGACTTCAATAGATGGATGTCGATGACACGCCTTCAAACTTTTTTAGCAACGTCTTTGCCTTCAAACTTTTTTAGCAACGTCAAAGAAGAAAAAAGCAAAGAGAACATATCAGTAATTTTGGATGACAAGGGTGTAGAAATTAGCAGGGATGAAAACATTGCTGAAGTATTCAGGCATCAGCTCTTTAGTATTGTGGGTTGTCCCCCTCCTATAGTTGAAGATTATGATGAGCATGTTCATAGATTTCTCCTACCCATGCAACGCATTGTATCTAATTTCGAATATCTTATGCTTCAAAGGCCATTCTCATCTTCTACACTCAAGTTTTTGGTTCATTCCATGGCACGAGATAAAGCTCCTAGCTATGATGGAATCCCCATCAATTTTTATTAGCAATACTGGAGGGTTTTTGGATCTGATCTCACTTGATTTCTAAATTCTTGCTACCTTGTAGGTAGACTGTTGCCTTCTGCCAATACGAGGATAATTAAATTAATCCCAAAGAGAGTAAATAAGCTCTCTCGCGGGGATTGGCATCCGTTGGGGTTACCAACAATGAGAAAGAGCTCTAGCAGTTAACCAACTCTAGCAGATTTTGATACTCAACAAGACTCTAGCATTTTTTTAAAAAAAATGAAGTGCAAATTAGAAACCCACTACGTACATGAAAAAGAAACCCAATGCTTACCGTCTGTCTTCCAAAAAAGACATGTTCCATTTAACAAACATTTACAAACCACCAACAATAGCAACTGCAAACTTACAAAAGAACTTACAACAAATACTTACAAAACAATATCAAGAAATCTCGATGGCTTCAATATTGACTTCAAAAACAGAGTAAACAACTGTGCCATCTACAAGAATTCATGGATACATATCACATGAAGCAAATCATTGAAACACTGACCACAATACATAGATCAACAATTGATCACATATGGACTAATAATCATTACAATGATCACAACACTTAGACATTGAAATTCATAGGGTAGGCCTGATGAATAAAATTCATCTTGTTTAGCTTTGTATTTTCCTTTCTTTTTTATTAATTTCATTTCCACGCAAAAACAAAAAATCGTGGCTTGGTGGAATCAAGGCAAATAGCCCTCTATGTATGCATTTTGGGTCGCAATTGTATCAAAGGAGTGGGCTTTAGTCTTGGAAACATTTTCTGTAAGAGTTGTTTTCGCAATGTTGAGAGGAGTGTTGGGAAATTTCTTGGTATAATTCCATGTGCAAATAATCTGCTTGGGGAGTAATTATGTGTCTTGTATATGATTAAGGCCTCCAAGCAAGAAATTGCTCAAAGATTCTATCATCCGACAACATTTGCGATCCTTCAAAACATATAAATAGCTCCTATCCAAAGTCTCAGTTTGTGGTTCCAAGACTAGTCTCATTAGTATCACGAGAATCAAACAATTTGCTTCTGCTACAAACTATCAGTCTATGTTCAGGCTGGGCTGTCACTCTCTTTGGTTCTCTTGCTGGCTCTCCATTCTCAACTTTGTTGAAAACTAAAGAACTAGCCGATTTGTAGGTCGATATGGCTTCCAGACCATGGGTGTTGAAGATGGCTGATAAGAGACATTGATGCCTAACACGTATCTTGTGGTTGGGCGATCCCTTATAACCAATTGTAAATTGCTTTGAATTCCTCAATTCAGCCAATCTTAGAAGTGTATGGAGTCTAGATGCAAAAGTATTGAAGAATGTGGTGCATCAAAGAACACATGTACTTGGAGAAGAAAGCAGCCAAGATTTTTTTCACTACCTGCACCGAGAGCATACACACAGAAAGAAAAGTCGAATTGAAGCCACAAAGGTGTCTTGCAGGCTTGGAAATAGTGTAACTTTCTAGTCTTGCTCATTCTAGAGGAATACCAAAAGAAAGTGATGATCAGCTCTTAAGCAAATCAACTCTGCACTATGATATATTGCAATGCCCAGCTTGAATTCTGTAACGAATCACAACCCTAGTGCTTTCCATTATTTGAACTGCCATGATCTATGATGAAGTGGGCCGTACTTATGGAAAGCTTAGAAAAGAATACAAAGGCAAAGTAAGGATCTGAAGAGAGCAAAAAGAAAGACAACTAAACGTGGAGATCAAGCCGCAACATCTGATAACCTGCATAACTCAAAATGTAGAGAGCCACATCATGCGCAAAGGTCTTAAGCCTTTGAAAAAAGCCACATTAGTAGGTTCTTTATACCCTCTCCAAAGGCCTCCTTGGCCCTGAAAGTGTCCTAAGGGATGAACTTGATAATTTGTGCTAATCAGGTCCATCCCACGATTTCCAATGCATTTGATCAAGTTGACTAGCTTATTTAGTGTTCAATGTTAGGCCCTAGTTCAGGCCATTGTAATGAGTTTTAGGTTCAGGCTTTTGTCTCTTTGCGCAGATCCTAAATGACTTTGTCACTTTGTGTGGATCAAGTTTTTGGCCTTACGTGAGGGGTAGTGAATTATTTTGTCATTTAGCTTGTATGAAACCACTTTTATTAAAAGCATGTGATAGTATTTAAATGAGGATCTCTTGCCAAAATGGCCACGTCCCCACTCATATTAATGGTCCATCCCCTCTTTCATCTCTTTTCTCTCCTCTCTTTTCACTCATCTACCTTTCCCCATATTCATTCTCCTTTCCTTCCAATTTTACACCTTTCGTTTCCCTTCTACATGTTACCGAAAAGTTTTTTTGTAATATTTATCCAAGCTACTTAACATTTTCTCTAAATGGGGACTTAGTGATTGTGCCACCTTGTTGAAGCAAGGGCATAGTGGGGTGAAGTGAGCATAGATAACTCTCAAAGAACACCACAATCAACAAATCTATGAATAATGATGGACTATTTTTGCTTCAACTTAGAATTCAAAGAGTCAACAACTTACGACTTTCATTTAAACTATCTATGGCACAACCTTGACAATCCCAACAAACAAGCACGTACCGCATTCACATACTGAACAGACCATTCCATTGCATGCATTTGCACATAATGCACACCAACACTTACACCTACAATAACATTCCAAAAGGCAGGGCTGTATTGGGATCGCCACCATGTTTTTTGAAAGGTCCTAAAGCCTTTCTTTCATTCTTCTCTCCAAGATTTTTTTTTCTTTACAGACGTATATTTATATTATAAAGTTGGTTAGACCCCAAAAAAGTAAGAACATTTCAAAATTTGGCCTATATCATGGGCTAATTGCCCTCGGCCTACGCTGGCATCAACCTGTCACTCAGTCACTTACCATATTGAATCCATGCCCTAATTTCCAAGTGGGCTCTAATTACCTGAGCTTGATTATCAATGGTATGGAGCCAGTGGTGAGTAGAGACTTCTCTCCAAGAGTTGAAGCTCTCATGCTTCATAATCTATAGCCTCTTCAAATTCAAAGAAGAGGATCAAAGGTTGTAATCGAGGAGATTTGAATTTTTTGGACTAAAGTGAAAAGCAAGACCAAAAGGCGAGGTCATGAATCAAAAGGGCGAATCCAAGACCTTGAACGAATACTAAGGATTCAGTGGGCATCACATTTTTTTATGTTTTATAAAGCTTTCTACTTTTTTAATCTCTGGAAAATTTTCATTTTAAAAATGACAAGTCCAGAAAGAGATGCATAGATTAGGGAGATTGAGGAAAGGGCTAGAAAAGGAAAGCTATAGTCGATGAGAAAACTCATGAGGAAACTCATGAGGATACTATGCAAAGGGACGATATTGATTACGGTGATTACTAAATTTCGTATAGGGAATTTTTTGAAGTAGAAACTCGGATGCAAAATATAGAAACCCGGCTAGGCACTATTAATGATACATTAATAGATCTAACTAAAGCCATATCCAAGTCATCCATGGCACAATCACCAACTCCTCCTAGTCAAGTTGAGAGGTCTACATCTTGAACTAATGAAACCTCTAACATTCATAAAGACTTAAAACCACCAATTTTCAATAGGGAGGAGAAAGAACAAAACAAGGATGCAATATATACGTTTTTCCAAAAATGGCAAGGCTTCTATAAGCTTCGAAACACTCCTCTTGAAAATCAAGTTGTGGAAGCGAGTCTTTATCTTGAAAATAAGGCTTATAAATGGCGGATGAGCCTTAGAGAAAATGATAGGATCCCTAGGTATTGGGCTGAATTTGAACAATCTTTCTTTAAAAAATTTTACCTGGAAACGAGCTAGAAAGGGGTTGGGACAATTATAGCATGGATAAGAATACTTTAGTCTAGTACATAGCGAACTATAGGGAGGTAGTCCTTAAGTTGAAGGGAATCGACAAATTCCAAACGATAAGGGGTTTCATGAGAGGTCTGAAAGACACCTATTGTGGGGGTTAAAGGCCACTGTACCTTAACCCCGGTTATGTACAATACTCAAACACACATATATATGGATGACATAGAAGATTAGGGTGTTCTTCACCCACTAAAAACTTGTGTGACTCTCTCTTTTGGCTCTCCCTTTCTCTCACCCTCTTCCGTTCCACTTTCGTTGTTGAGATCTCTCAACTAGTATCAGAGCACGGGTGTTCTAGGTGAGCTCGGGTGTGAACCTGGAGCTATAGATTTGTGGGAGGAAGGAGAAGCTCCGTTGGGTGTCTTTACCTGCGTCCTGATGTGCAGAGACCTTTCAAAAACCTTTGGAGGCAAAAAGATAGTCTATTTTAGACCCGAGAGTCTTGTGATGAAGATATCTTTCTCTAGAAGCTAAATCTCGTCCTAAGATCTGAAGCAAAGTTGTAGAAGACTTTGAGTACTTCATTTTTTGTTTTTACATCTCTGTCATCCGAGTTTTCAGTAAAAAGTTACAAATCCTACAAAAAGTGACGAAATTCAATTTCCTGTGCGGCTTTACCTGCATCCTGATGTGCATAATTCTTTGGAGGCAAAAAGACAGTCTATTTTAGACCTGAGAGTCTTGTGATGAAGATATCATTCTCTAGAAGTTGAATCTCGCCGTGAGATCTGAAGCAAATTTGTAGAAGACTTTGAGTACTTCATTTTTTGTTTTTACATCTCTGTCATCCGAGTTTTCGGTGAACAGTTACAGCTCCTGCAAAAAGTGACGAAATTCAATTTCCTGTGCGGATTTCGTGTGTTGGATCTTCATATCCAGGCCACCATATGCAGTTCAGACACTCCCATTGGATTCAGAGCAGTCCAAAACTTCTACCTGTGAAGCTACTTCCGATTTCGTGAAGTTTTGAAGTTGTAGTGAAGCTCTGTCTACTCCAACGTCTTCATTCCGTCATTTCTTGTGTGACTGGAAACTCAACATCCGGGCCTCCATTTGTAGAGCTATTTATACCATTGGATCTGGGACTACCTGAAACATATGTCTACAAAGTTGCTTGCTATTTTGTGAATAATTGAGGGAGTTGTGATTCTCTGTGTTTTCCTATCATCTCTTTGAAGGAAATTTCTCAAAGTTTCCAAGACCTTCTCATTGATTGCCATGTGGCATTTTGGCTAAGGTTAAGTTTCCTAAGGTTCATTTTTGCAAAGAAATACAAGGGTTGACTGGCTCTTACTCCATCCTTGGATGAGATTTTGGAGTTGTGGCAGAAGAGAGATATTTGTAGATTGTCTTGCTGAGTTCAATTATGCAGTGACGCCCATGTTTTGAGACATCCTAGGTTCTATTTTCACTAGCACTCATTGCCGTGGGGCCATGATTTCTTTGATATACCTTATGCAGATCACTCTGGTTGGTAGTCTGAGCCATGTACGCTCATTTGTGGTTTGCATTGGGTTGCAATGGATGCTTTACAGGCCATTTGGATGCATTATGATCCTTGTTGGATTCGCTGATAGGCCCAAATTGCCTTGTGGGATGCTTTATTGATGGATGTTTAGCACACAGATGCTATTTTATGCTAAGGCATAGCTTTGACATATTGCAGTGGATGCTATGATCTTTTGGATGAGACATTATTGATGTTTATGCCCATGGACAATGTTTATGCTTGAGGCATTTAACTCTTATAGGCATTATATTTGCCATTGTTTTGTCATTGTGGGTTGACATTTTCTTTTGGGCCATATTTGCTCATATGGATGCATAGTATATGTACATGAGTCAGATGCATTTTGATGCTTTGAGCCGTGAGTTTTGGTGACACTATCCTTCATTAAGGCAGACATATTGGGTGCACCTAGTATTTGGTGTGATTTCTCTCTTGCAGGTACTAGCATTTGGGACTTTGTTTCATTTGCATCATGGCATCCTCTTCCATGTCTGAAAAGGAGTTTTTCAGCATTAAAGAGTTTGATGGGACAAACTTTTCTTTGTGGAAAGAATAGATAAAGGATGTGCTTATTCAAAAGAAGCAGATTAAACCCTTGGCAGGGATTGAAGCTAAGCCTGCAGATATGTATGACAATGATTGGAATGAGCTGCATGCATTAGCAAAGTCTACTGTAAGACTTCATCTTGCACAGTCAGTTTATTTCACAGTAGTAAATGAGCAGACTATGGAAGATTTGTGGAAGAAATTATGTGCCACTTATGAGAAGGAAACTCCTTCTAATAAAGTTTACCTCATGAAGAGATTGTTTGAGCTGCAGATGAAGGAAGGGGTCTCCATTGCTTCTCACTTGAATGAATTCAATATTATTTTCAGCCAGCTTCAAGCTCAAAAGATGAATTTTGATGCGAAGACCTAAGGCAATATTTCTCTTATGTTCATTATTGCCATGCTCAAGGGATACCTTCTGTACAACTGTTAGTAACTCTGCACCTGGTGGAGTACTAAAGTTTGATGATGTTGTGGGTATCTTGTTGGCCGAGGAGATTAGACGGAAGTCTATGGATGGCAACAAGCAGGATGCAGCCTTAAATGTGCAAAGGGGCAGATCACAGTTCAGGGGGAAGTCCCAAGAAAGAGGGAAGTCTTGTAGTAGCAAATCCAGGGTTATCATCTATAGGAACCTTGACAAGCTCTATGCGCTTGTCCTCAAGTACCTCCCTGATAAAATGGTACCTGATCTCAATGTGTTTGGTCTTTGCATGAAAGACCGGATTTCGTGCTAGTTGAATAGCACTCATGGAATCACTATGCAATGTCGGTACACCTGTATGAATCCCCAAGTCTCTCATTAGTCAATCAAGCCATATAGCCTCCTTGCAACCCTCTGTGGCTGCAACATACTTGGCCTCTATGGTAAACCAATCAACGCACTTCGGTGCGTGAGACATCCACACCACTGCACCACCTGCAAAGGTGAACACATAACCAGAATTGGATCTCTTGCTATCCACGCAAATATGATGACGAAGAGTCTACCTCGTCAGCGGTTTGAGTATTGTCATGTATTGATGGGCATTGGATAATATGCTCATTGGTTGTTCTCCTTTAAAGGCACATTGGCCTTTAAGTGGGAGGTTGTGGGGGTTAAAGGCCACTGTACCTTAACCCCGATTATGTACAATACTCAAACATACATATATATGGATGACTGAAGATTAGGGTGTTCTGCACCCTATGTACAATACTCAAACATATATATATATGGATGACTGAAGATTAGGGTGCTCTGCACCCTATGTACAATACTCAAACATATATATATATGGATGACTGAAGATTAGGGTGTTCTGCACCCACTAAAAACTTGTGTGACTCTCTCTTCTCCCAATACATTTAAAGAAGCAATTAAATATGCCTAAATATATGAAGACACTAGGGGAAATCTAAAGCTAGAACTTTAGATCCATAAGATCAACAAATTTCCCAATCTCCAAAGGAAGGGACGCTTCAAGAAGAAGGCTTCTCATGCACCATCTAAGAAACCTCAAACACAAATATATCCTCTAGGGGGGGGTCACTCATAAATATGTAAGTATAGCATGTGGGTTCAATAAAACGAGTATTCCCTTTTAATACATTTTTCACATACAGAAGGGTACCATATAAAGGGGGTATTTACAGATTGAATAGAAAAAGGGTGTGTTTTATTCATGATAAATTTTCAGATAATGGGTTTTACAAATAGGCCTTGAACGTACATGATATATAGGGTTTATACATAGTGACCCCCCCCTGGGAGTATATCCTCTCTTTAAGGAAGAGAATTATGAAAAGGCCAAGCAGGAGAATATTTGGTTATGCTTGAGGCATTTGACTCTTATAGGCATTACATTTGCCATTGTTTTGTCATTGTGGGTTGACATTTTCTTTTGGGCCAGATTTGCTCATATGGATGCATAGTATATGCACATGGGTGTTCTGCACCCACTAAAAACTTGTGTGACTCTCTCTTCTCCCAATACATTTGAAGAAGCAATTAAATATGCCCAAATATATGAAGACACTACGGGGAAATCTAAAGCTAGAACTTTAGATCCCTAAGGTCAACAAATTTTCCAATCTCCAAAGGAAGGGACGCTTCAAGAAGGAGGCTTCTCATGCACCACCTAAGAAACCTAAAAGACAAATATATCCTCTTGGGGGGGTCACTCATAAATATGTAAGTATAGCATGTGGGTTCAACAGAAGGAGTTTTGAAAATTCCCTTTTAATACATTTTTCACATACAAAAGGGTACTATATAAAGGGGGTATTCACAGATTGAATAGAAAAAGGGTGTGTTTTATTCATGATAAATTTTCAGATAATGGGTTTTACAAATAGGCCTTGAACATACATGATATATAGGGTTTATACATAGTGACCCCCCCCCCCCCCCGACGGAGTATCTCCTCTCTTTAAGAAAGAGAATTATGAAAAGCCTAAGCAGGAGAATATTTGCTTATGCCCATGGACAGTGTTTATGCTTGAGGCATTCGACTCTTATAGGCATTATATTTGCCATTGTTTTGTCATTATGGGTTGACATTTTCTTTTGGTCTAGATTTGCTCATATGGATGCATAGTATATGCACATGAGTCAGATGCATTTTGATGCTTTGAGCCTTGAGTTTTGGTGACACTATCCTTCATTAAGGCAAACATATTGGGTGCACCTAGTATTTGGTGTGATTTATCTCTTGCAGGTACTAGCATTTGGGATTTTGTTTCATTTGCATCATGGCATCCTCTTCCATGTCTGAAAAGGAGTTTTTTAGCATTAAAAAGTTTGATGGGACAAACTTTTCTTTGTGGAAAGAATAGATAAAGGATGTGCTTATTCAAAAGAGGTAGATTAAACCCTTGGCAGGAATTGAAGCTAAGCCTGCAGATATGTCTGAGGATGATTGGAATGAGCTGCATGCATTAGCAAAGTCTATTGTAAGACTTCATCTTGCAGAGTCACTTTATTTCACAGTAGTAAATGAGCAGACTATGGAAGATTTGTGGAAGAAATTATGTGCCACTTATGAGAAGGAAACTCCTTCTAATAAAGTTTACCTCATGAAGAGATTGTTTAAGCTGCCAGATGAAGGAAGGGGTCTCCATTGCTTCTCACTTGAATGCATTTAATATTATTTTCAGCCAGCTTCAAGCTCAAAAGATGAATTTTGATGCGAAGACTAAGGCAATATTTCTCTTATGTTCATTGCCATCCTCAAGGGATATCTTCCTTACAGCTGTCAGTAACTCTGCACGTGGTAGATTACTGAAGTTTGATGATGTTGTGGGTAGCTTGTTGGCCGAGGAGATTAAACGAAAGTCTATGGATGGCAACAAGTAGGATGCAGCCTTAAATGTGCAAAGGGGCAGATCACAGTTCAGGGGGAAGTCCCAAGGAAGAGGGAAGTCTCGTTAGCAAATCCAGGGTTATCATCTGTATGAACCTTGACAAGCTCTATGCGCTTTTCCTCAAGTACCTCCGTGATAAAATGGTACCTAACCTCAATGTGTTTGGTCTTTGCATGAAAGACTAGATTTCATGCTAGTTGAATAGCACTCATGGAATCACTATGCAATGTCGGTACACTTGTATGAACCCCCAAGTCTCTCACTAGTCGATCAAGCCATATAGCCTCCTTGCAACCCTCTATGGCTGCAACATACTCGGCCTCTGTGGTAAACAAATCAACGCACTTCTGTGCGCGAGACATCCACACCACTGCACCACCTGCAAAGGTGAACACATAACCAGAATTGGATCTCCTGCTATCCACGCAGATATGATGACGAAGAGTCTACCTCGTCAGCCGTTGGAGTATTGTCGTGTATTGATGGGCATTGGATAGTATGCTCATTGGTTGTTCTCCCTTAAAGGCACATTGGCCTTTAAGTGGGAGGTTGTGGGGGTTAAAGGGCATTGTACCTTAACCCCGATTATGTACAATACTCAAACATACATATATATGGATGACAGAAGATTAGGGTGTTCTGCACCCATTAAAAACTTGTGTGACTCTCTCTTCTCCCAATACATTTGAAGAAGCAATTAAATATGCCCAAATATATTAAGACACTACGAGGAAATCTAAACCTAGAACTTTAGATCCCTAAGGTCAACAAATTTCCCAATCTCTAAAGAAAGGGAAGCTTCAAGAAGGAGGCTTCTCATGCACCACCTAAGAAACCTTAAACACAAATATATCCTCGGGGGGGATCACTCATAAATATGTAAGTATAGCATGTGGGTTCAACAAAAGGAGTTTTTAAAATTCCCTTTTAATACATTTTTCACATACAGAAGGGTACCATATAAAGGGGGTATTCACAGATTGAATAGAAAAAGGGTGT
This sequence comes from Dipteris shenzhenensis, assembly GCF_047967505.1. Taxonomy (NCBI): domain Eukaryota; kingdom Viridiplantae; phylum Streptophyta; class Polypodiopsida; order Gleicheniales; family Dipteridaceae; genus Dipteris; species Dipteris shenzhenensis. The sequence continues at coordinate 25,918,145 of NC_141602.1, read as the reverse complement.
GTTTTATTTATGATAAATTTTCAGATAATGGGTTTTACAAATAGGCCTTGAACGTACATGATATATAGGGTTTATACATAGTGACCCCCCCCCCCCCCCCCGCCCTTGACAAAATATGAAGAGGGGAGAGGAGAAGAGTGGAGATGAGGAGAGAGGGCACAGCTAGAGAGCACACCACAAATGACTAACTATACACTAGAATTAGTTGAAAAAATAGAATATATACAAACCCTTTTAGGGTTAGGGTTAGGGGATCTAACCCTTTCCTTTATAGCACTCTATAAGGTTAGTGCTATGCACATATGATCACGTGATGGTGCTATGCACACATGATCACATGATGTTGAGCGTGAACTCTCAACACCTTCCCTCAAGATCAACATCATGAAGTAGGCCTTCCCTCAAGATGATGATTCTGGGGAATCGAAGAAGGACTGAGCATTACATTCCATCACACCCCTTTTAATGGGAATGTCCTTCCTCTGCATCAAACCAAGAGCTAGTCGGTGTTTCTCGAATAGCTCTTTACCGAGTGGTTTGGTAAAGATGTCTGCAACATTTTCTTTGCTATCACAATGCTGCAGTGTGATGTCACCAAGTAACACTCTTTCTCTGATGAAGTGCTCTCTGACATCAATGTGCTTTGTTCTGGAGTGATATACTGGATTTTTGGCCAATGCTTGAGCCGATTGATTATCACAGTATATTGTTGTTGGCTTTGACTCATCAAAGTAATCTGTTTCTGACAATAGTCTTCTGAGCCATATAGCCTCACATGCACCTGTAGTGAGTGCTCTATATTCTGCTTCCGTCGAAGACAAAGAAACAGTTGGCTGTTTGTTTGACAACCATGATATAGCACCTTGATCAAGGAAAAATGCATATCCCTGTGTCGATCTCCTGGTCTCATGATCTCCAGCATAGTCACTGTCACAGTATCCATGCAACCGTGGATGACTTCCTCTGTATTCGATCCCAAATTGTCTTGTACCTCTGATGTATCTCAAGACTCTTTTGGCTGCATTCCAGTGAGACTGTTTTGGATTTGCCATAAACTGTGCTAGTGAGCTTACTGCATAACAAATATCTGGCCGTGTGATTGTCAGATATATAAGAGATCCAATGAGTTGCCTGTAGTATCTGTCATTGACTGTAGGCTTTTCTGAATCTTTAGTAAGTTTCAAACTCTATTCCATGGGAGTGGCTGCAATCTTGCAATCTGCCATATGAAACTTCTTCAGGAGACTGTCAACATATTTGAGATGACTCATGAATGTGCTATCGGAATCTCTCCAGAACTCAATTCCAAGACAATAGTGCATAAGTCCAAGATCTTTCATGTCGAACTCTGCAGATAAGTCTTGTTTTAGTTTTCTGATGAAGCTATCCTTGCTTCCTGTCACAATCAGATCATCTACGTACAAAAGTGCAATAGTAATATCTTCCCCTTGAACTTTGTAGTAGAGAGTATGATCTGCATTGGACTTCATGTATCCCAGATCAGCAAAATACTTCTCAATTCTGCTGTACCAACTTCTGGGGGCTTGCTTTAAGCCGTAGAGACTTTTCTTGAGATGGCAAACCTTGTTCTCTTGTCCTGGTTCAACATAACCGGCTGGTTGTTGCATGTAGACTTCCTCGTCTAGATAACCATTGAGAAATGCATTCTTGACATCGAGCTGATACACATTCCATTTACTGAGTGTCGCTAGTGATATCAAGAACCGTATGGAATCCATCTTTGCTACTGGAGCATAAGTCTCATCATAATCTTGGCCATATTGTTGTGCAAATCCTTTTGCAACTAATCTGGCTTTGTATCTCTGAATACTACCATCTGGATTGTACTTCACTTTGTATACCCATTTGTTGGCTATGGCCTTCTTTCCTAGTGGAAGGTCGCATAATTCCCAAGTGTTATTTTTATACAAAGCATCCATTTCTTCATTCATTGCAGTTTGCCATTCTGGCTTATCTACTACGTCTTCGAAGTACACTGGCTCTTCTGTAGCCATGATGGTAGTCATAAGAGCATAGTTGGTGGTTTCCACCTGAATTGCTTTGCCTTTCTGAGCATATGTCAATTGGCTGGTGGTCTGCTTTCCCTAGTAGACCGTCTGAGCTGCTGTGACGTTGATTAGGGTGTTGTTGGCAATTCTTGCTCTTCTTCATCAACCTGTTCTGTAGATGACTGTGAAGTCGATGCTTCTATCTCCTGTGTAGGTGAGGTTTTCCATTCTGATTCCTCATCGAAGATTACATCTCTGGAGATAATGACTTTGCGGTTGATGGGATCATACAATTTGTATGCTTTACTTTCTTCACTGTAGCCAACCATGATGCATTTGCGTGACTTCGCATCCAATTTCCTGCGATGATCATCATGTATGTGGGCATATGCTATGCAACCAAATATGCGGAGATGCCCAATGCGTGGCTTGTGTCCAGTGAATGCTTCATAAGGAGTCATACCTTGTATCGGTTCGGTAGGAAGCCGATTAAGCAAGTAGTTAGCTGTAGCTATTGCTTCTGCCCAATACTGATTCGGAAGATGCTTTTCACTAAGCATTGCTCTAGCACTGTCTGCTAAAGTCCCATTCTTCCTTTCAGCTATTGCATTTTGCTGAGGAGTATCTGCACATGTGAATTGTCTTCGAATGCCGTGAGTTTTGCAAAAGTTCATGAAGGCTGAAGACATGTATTCACCTCCTCTATTTGATCTCATGACCTTGATCTTTCTGCCTGTCTGGTTTTCTACCATGGCTTTGAATTCTTGAAATCTGGCAAACACTTCAGATTTCTCTTTCAGAAAGTAGACCCAACAATATCTGCTGTAGTCGTCGATGAAGGTCAAGTAATAAAGTGAACCATTGATGCTGCGGGTCTGGGCATAACCCCATACATCTGTATGAATTAAATCAAGAATACCTCGTGCACGAGAGGTACTTCTGACAAAGTTGGTTCGCTTTTGTTTGCCGAAGCAGCATGCTTCACAAACCTTTCCAAGAAACTGTAGCTTCGGAATCCCAATTGCCATATTTTGATTCCTTAGATCTAACAAGTACTTGAAGTTGACATGACCATATCTCTTGTGCCATTTTGCAGATAGTGGCATCTGTTGCATTTGAGCTGACATGGCATGCTTATCTGGTACTGTAGCTAGCATCCTATACAAGCGTCCTTCCTTGACACCTTTTGCTACTAGCTGACCTCTTTTGGATTTGTCTCTGATAGTGCATTCATCACCGTCGAAGATGACTTTGTAGTTGTGTTCCGTCATTTGACCTACTGACAAAAGGTTCTTGCTGAGCTTCGGAACATAGAGCACATCTTTGACTAATCCTTTTGTACCAGTGAAATTGTTCATAGGGATAACACCTGTCCCTTGAACCGGATTCGGTGTATTGTCTGCTGTGTAGATGACATTCTTTTGACCTTCTAATGGCTTCATTTCTGTGAACCATTCCTGATGATTTGTCATCTGAGATGATGCACCGCTGTCGATGTACCAAGGATCCTGTTCCACTTGGTCGACTTGATAGCTGAAATCCTCTTTGGGATTGAAATCAGTGTCTAGGTGCATTGTATCAGTCTGATGCACTTCCTCACTTGCAAGAAACATATTGCCATGTTCATTTGCAAAATGACTGTGACTAGAATGTCCACCACGATGATTTCCTCTTCCTCGGGAATTCCCTCTATTACTGCTGGATTGACTGCCTTGGTCATACTGCTTCTTGCGGCAATCTCTTTCATAGTGTCCAAACTTGTGACAATAGTTGCATTGAATGTTTGACACATTGGTGGATGCATTCCCTCGTCCTTGGAATCTTCCTCGGTTGGAATGATTTCCTCTTTGCTGATTTTGATGTTGCTGAGGATGCTGCTGATGCTGATTCTGACTTTGATTTTGTTGATGATGATGACCACTTTTCTGATATGATCTACCTCTGTTTCTGCCTTTGCCTCTGCTTCTGTCTGAAGCGGTGAATGCCTGATCATTAGAATGACCTTTACGTGCTTGAATGGCCTGAGTCCTGAGTTCTTCACCAAGTAGAACTGACTGAAGTTCTTCAAGTGTTGGAATTTGCCGTTGGATGGCAATACTCTGGACCAGATTCTCATATCCTTCTCCTAGTCCATTCAGGATTACTTGAACCATTTCTGCGGGATTCATAGTCTCTCAAGTTGATTGTTGTAGTCTTTGATGCGGAGTACATAAGCATGACCGGTTTCATTGCTATTGCGGAAACTCTGGTTGATCTGGTTTCTCAGGGTGAGAATCCTGGATGTGTTCTTGGACTCGTAGAGAGCTGCGAACATATCCCATGCTTCTTTTGATGTCTTGACTGTGTTGAGCTGTCCTAGCATGACATCTTGCACATTCTGCTTGATCAGGTGATAGGCATACTTGTCTTTCTTATCCCATTCTGCTTGAGCTCGGGCAATGGCAGGATCTGCTACTGATGCGAAAACTGTTTGTGTAGATGTAGATCCTGATGTAGATCCCGTTGCTGGTGCTGTGACAACAGATGGAGTAGAGCTACTGGTGGCTGGATCGGCCAATGGTCTAGGTATGGATCCATCGACATACTCCCATTTGTCCTGAAGCACAAGAATGGTCTCCATTCGGTATTTCCATGTACCGTAATTGGAGTTGTCTAACTTAGCAGATGCCTCCAGATTGAGGTTGCTAGTCGACATGGTGCAAACAATGTACTCAAAAAGTGTCCTGGAAAACTCTGTATGAATCAACTGCAAATACACTGAAGATGCCAAGTGAAATCTCTGTACCGTCGGTGAAGATAGAACTGCAGTATACAAAATCTGAACTGTGTTACAAGGCTTGTGGCAATGATGCCGGGAATAGCCAAGAGGCTTTACAAGGCTGAAAAATGATGTGCACGATGCCGTGAGATAGCCAAATAGGCTTTACAATGGTGGCATGTGTGTGTGAAATCAAGTGCTATCTGCCCACTGAATCAATCTGCAATGCCTCTGAACTCTGAAGTCTGCTCACTGAACTGATGAACGTAAGATTTCAGGTAATGTAATGATGTGAAATCGGATGTGAGCGTATGGACTGACTCCGAGTAGGTACTAGTCGGGAATTTCGAGCATGGCTTAGATTGGCAACTTGGGGAATTCAAAGCGTCCCCTCTATGGCGATCTAGTCTACTCTGATCTAGATCTAAACCAACCGTCGATCGATGAAAGAGCAACAAATAATTCCTTTTCCTTTGTTCTTTTTAAGTGCTGGGTCAGATGCGTCGATGTAGAGGCAAATGTGCGTGAAAGAAGTGGTTTTGTCGGCGAGGCTCAAATGTGAGTGTAACTTGCGCTGAAATGTGCGCGTGATGTAACGAGCGCGTAGAGCACGAAAAATCGAGCGACTTTCCTTTTTGGAGCACCCTCAAATTCTTCCTGGATCAAGAGATATGACTTGATCTAGGTGGAGGGGCAAAAGGAGTGCAAATGGTGCTCAATGATGATGTGTCACTGTGAGTCACATGCAGTCATGATGTGGCACTGTGCTTAGCAAGAGGTGTGCCAGTGAAGCTCTGTGCTGAGGTGGCAGGAGTGTGCACATGCAGTGTGTGCACAGTGTGCCTGGCAAGGGACTGTGCCTGCAGGGGTCAGTGCTGACTGGACTGCTGAGGTGGCACAGATGATGTCAGCAGGGTGACGTGGCACTGATGACGTGGCAGATGACATGGCAGTACTGACGTGGCAGATGATGTGGCCTGATGACATGGCAGATGACGTGGCCTGATGACGTGGCAGCTGATGTGGTAGCTGACGTGGCAGTGATGACGTGGCCTGATGACATGGCAGCTAACGTGGCAGTGATGATGTGGTAGTGATGATGTGGCAAGTGACGTGGCAGAATGACGTGGACTGCTTACGTGGCACTGATGACGTGGCTCCGATGGTGACGTGGCAGATAAGGTCTGCCACGTGTCAACCTGCAGACCACTTCTGGGGTGAGTGGTGACCCTGAGGATAAGGTTGGGTTGAGTGTGGGATGCCACGTGTCGCCTCGTGGGCCGCCGGAATCTTCTCAAGATGCGTCGAAATCTTTTGAGATTCTGTTCTTCTCCGTCGACTGAAGCTATGGCGATCGAACCTCCGCTAAAGAAACGCAAGCACTACGAGGGGGACTCTGGCCCTGTGCAGCAGTTGCCCAGCCCCGTCGCGCCTTCTGCCTCTGATGCCGTCCCTTCGCCGCCTTTGCAGCAGTTGCCCAGCCCCGTCGCGCCTTCTGCCTCTGATGCCGTCCCTTCGCCGCCTTAAGTTTTGCCTCGATCGCAAGCGAAGCGTCGGCTCTAGCTACAAGCAGGACCTCGAGGACGCCTACTACTCCATCCTTAAGCTTTCTACTGGCTGCTCCAGAGTACAACGAATTGCTTGCTGTAGTTGCTGCTGGAGCTCGGTGCTTGGCCGGTTGATAGAGGAGGCGTTGGTGGCGGAGCCCGTGAGCTTGGAGCAAGAGGCTAGCTACGGTCGTTGTCGGTGGAGAAGATGCGTAGGAGCTCACGAGAGCTTGCATGCGCTTGGCTTGGCTGAAGCTGGGATCCGAAAGTTGCAAATGGTCGTGGCTGTAGTGCTACGGCTGGAGCGTTAGAAGCTTCGAGTAGAAGGATTGGCTCGGCCGCTACGACCTCAAACTTGGCTAGCAGCAGCAAAGCAAGAGCAACCCGGTAGCAAGAGCAACCCGGTCGAGAGTTGGGCCTTCTCCAAAAAACAACCTTGGCTGCGTTTAACTATGGCGAGGCACATTGGATGTTGCGAGCAAGAGGCAGCCGTCTGCTGCTTGCTAGACTGAGGTCGCGGGGCTGTTGTAAATAGGAGAGCTTTGAGCCTTATAGTCGGTGGAGAGGCTTTGGAGTCTCAACGCACTGTTGCAGCTCTGCTTTGCTTTGCATGAGAGCTCTCTCTTCCCAGTTCTCGAGGAACAGAAGTGTCTCTCAAAAAAGAAAACAAATCTCTCCCTATATCTTAGAAATTTCTCCTTGTATGCTGTCACAAATCTCTCAAGACAAATACTTATCTTTCTCTCTCTCTCTCGGAGAATGAATGGGCAGAAATCTCTCTCACATGGACGGAAATTCTATCACTCAACGGAAGTGAAAGAATGAACACAAACTCTCAATCTCTCAATCTCTCTCACACTCTCAAGAATCTCAATGTCTCAATGGAAGACAAGGGAGCTCTGATACCATGAAAAATATGAAGAGGGGAGAGGAGAAGAGTGGAGATGAGGAGAGAGGGCACAGCTAGAGAGCACACCACAAATGACTAACTATACACTAGAATTAGTTGAAAAAATAGAATATATACAAACCCTTTTAGGGTTAGGGTTAGGGGATCTAACCCTTTCCTTTATAGCACTCTATAAGGTTAGTGCTATGCACATATGATCACGTGATGGTGCTATGCACACATGATCACATGATGTTGAGCGTGAACTCTCAACAGCCCCCCCCGGAAGTATATCCTCTCTTGAAGAAAGAGAATTATGAAAATGCAAAGTAGGAGAATATTTGCTTTAAATGTTTGGGCAAAGATCATGCTGCTTGGAATTGCCCTAGAAACAAACAGGTGAGAGCTAAAGCCCCAAATAAACCTCCATTAAAAAAAATACACGTGGTGCAGGTGTTACTACATAAAGGTACTAAAAAGTACATAGGAGTAGAGGTTTATCATGAGGACAGCACCCACATGTGCTTTCTATCATTGACAATGTGGCACACCACTTTTGGTCCTCATGATTTAATGAGGATGATATTTTTGGTCAAAAATATCAAACACCATATCAAGCGCCAAAAGAATAAGGCCGAAGTTATACAAGCAAATTGCAACTAGGTGGAGCGCGAAGAACATCAAGCTAAAGACCCAAGTCAGCATGTTAGAAGCCCAAGCCAACGCCACTTGGGACAAGGTCTAAATCTCCAAATCGATGCTCATGGAAGTCTAGGCACAACTGATGAGGGAAGGGTCAATCATCTTTGAGGACATTTATCACCAATGAGGTGAACTATAGGCAGAGGTAGAAGACTGGTCATATGGCTATTGACGCGATCGATGGAGGCTGCCAATTTGAAACCTTGACAAAAAGATGATCTTGAAGGTGAAGGTGGTGTAGGAAAGATTGGGGATTCTACATCAATGATGCTAAGAACTTCCTCAAAGCCACCCCCACCAACAAAATGCCACATACATGAACGAGTCAAGGTGGAGGGCAGAAGTAACAAAGGCAAGAGACTAAGGCAGGCCTAGTAATGGAGCAACATAGAGTACAAGAGCTCCAAGGGCAAGAGCAACATTGGGCGTCCCCAAAGGAGGAGCCAATTGAGTTCAAACGACCATCCATCTTGACAACACTAAGAATTCGTCAGCAAAATGCTAGTCATTATACACCAACTGGGATAGAGCGAAGTCCAGATGAGCGGACTAGTCTCACCAATCTTCTTCACCATGCTATTGTACACCGAGGAGGCATGGCAAAGGGTGATTAAGCTATGCATGTAAAAGGAAAAGAAAATTACAAAGGTGGCAGTGGCGATTCACCAAAACTTGTTGCTAGATACAATTTTGCCATTCCAAGAAGCACATAGGACCCACAAGGTCATCTTCTTCCTCAAGCTAGGAAAGAGCAATACTATAAGATGCACCCAGTATCCTATCTCAAGACTACAAATATATTTCAACTCCTACGTGAATGTAGCAAGCCACTAGTATCAAGAGATGTATAGCAAACACCTATAGGCAACTCATGGGGTAGCAATGAGAGATCCAAGCCACAAAGATATAGCTTGATTTTGACAGTTAGGCCAAATGTTGAATCCTGAAGTCGATGTCTCAAGGATGAACCTAAGGCCAAGAACGAATGGACAGGGAGTAATAAGTGAACAATTATAGAGCACCATGACGTGGGGGCCCACCCCTTCCTACAAGTCAATATGGGTCTTCACTGCATCAAATCTAGGCTAGCCGTTGTGCTTGATGAGAAGGTGGCATGATGGAGGATGCAACTGTCAGGACATTTTGTGTGCATCAGAGTTGTGGCTATTGCTAGAGTATGCAAGAACAAGAGAGCCATGATATTTACTCATCCAAATCTAAGAATTTGTGAGCAACCATATAGGATCTATGAAGTCAAAAGTGCTAGGGTTGTTTTAAATAATGGGGTAGGTGTGAAGGATTGGAAATGTGTTTGGGTATTACCGACCATACATGTTAGAGAATCTTATATATAAGGTCCTAGAGTCCTATAAGCTAGGGTCTTCTTGTTTCTAGAGCAACTCATGTGCATAGAGCATAGTTGTAGTGTCAGTTGTATCTTGAGTGTCCATTGCCAAAGAAATGAAGAAATTTTCTATCTGTGTTTGTTTGCAGTTTGTTTCTAAGTTGAGATCTTCCCCTCACCCTCGTACACTTCTTTTGTACATTACATCCCCTCACACTCGTTCATTGCAAAGCAAATCATCACCTAGCTAGAAATGGCAATTTGCACCACACCTAGAGAGAAAGTAAAGGGTAAATTACGATGGGACAATATAAATATACATCTAACATAATGGATCTGGATTATATACAATTATTAGGTGGATGGGTTTGATTCCCTTACTAATGCTATAAAACTCTACCCTCTCAATTATGGATGTGGATTATATACAATGCTTAGGCGGATGGGTTTAATGCTATACAACTCTACCAACTTACTAACATATGCATCTAATATACATCATGAGATCATAATCTAACACTTCCCCTTTTGTTGAAGGCTTGATTTATATAATACATATAATTTATTTAAAAATTTCAAGTTGTGACCTTGGCAGTGCCTTGGTGAATAGGTTTACCAGCTAATTGTTAGGGAAATAGTGTGGATAGTTTAATTTCTCCTTCTTTAATTTGATCTAAAGGGAATGATGGGAAATCTTGATGTCCTTTGAGTTTTGATGATCTTTTGGATTCTTTGCTATAGCAGTCACACTTGCATAGATCACCTTTCATTTCTTGTTAGACTGAACAAGGTTCACCTAAACACTTCATAGCCATATTGCTTTAGAAGCACACTAGGATAAATCAAAATAGTTTGCCTCTATTGTCAACAAGTAAATCACGTCTTGCTTCTCTATTGACCATATTGTGCAACATTATTGGCAAGAATGTAAAACTAGTTGTTGATTTTGCCTCTTTACATCCTTCCCAAGCTACATTGCTGAATTCTAGGAGTTGGGGTTTTTGGGATATATCCTTCAAATATTACACTTCATGTTCCATTGTATCTTTGAGGTACTTGTAGATCCTCTGTACCAATCTCCAATTATGCTCACATTGGTTTTCCATTAACTATTGACCAAGCCTACAAATAATATTTGGTGTGTTTGTTGTGATTAGATAATTAGTTTGCCAATTGCTTGTTGATATGACTAACATCTCTAATCACTCTCTAGTCTTAAAGGTAATATGACCTATTTCAACTGGAGTCCTAACAAGTTTCTATTTGAATATTTTAGAAGTTTTATCTCAAAGACTTCCTCCACCTCAATTTCCAAATGTAAAGCACTTTGACTCATATTTAGTTTTGAAAGACTTCCTCTTCTCCTCAATTCACAAAATGTAAAGCAGTTTGACAAATATTTTATGGCAAATTGCTTACAAAGTATGCCTTCACCTGATTGATCATGTCCATGCTATTGCATGCAATAATTAGATCATACATATAAACTACAGTAAGTATTGAATTTCCATAATTTCAAGTGTATAACCTGATATATTCTTCACTTCTAACAAATCCTTTAGACTTGTAGTATGCATTAATTTCATTGTACCAAGGTCTTGGTTCTATTTTAAACCATAAAGTGCTTTCCTCAATTTTGCACACCCTATGCTCTTTTTCTTCTACTTGAAGACATGGTGGCTTTTACATGTATACCCTTTTTGAAGATCTTCATTGACAAAAGTTGACTTCACGTCCATTTGATGCCTAGCTTCTTTAAGAGTTGTTTATGCTACCTCCTATGCCCTCACCTATGCCAATGAGCAGTGCTTTCTATGACCAAATTTTGGAAGAAAAGAGTCACTCAACATCATAGGGTTATCTATCAATTGGTATAGTAGTCTAACTTAGTACCAATTTCCATAACCTAATGGCCTTTTTTTCCTTTATATTCTTGATATGTACTTTTCTTTTCAGTATAATGAAGCATGTGCATTGTGCTCAAACATGCTACTTCCAACTTTCATCCATTCCCTACTTTGCCTCCAACTTTCTCTATCTTTTCCTAATTTCTTATCATGTGCATTTGTCTTCTATTTCCATTGTGCCCACTGCTATCACACATGACCTTGCCAAGATTTTTTAGTGGTACTCTTTGAGAAAAACAAAAGATTAACAAATACAAGGCATCATAAGGTAGGTGTGTGACATAGCATATTTAGGGCTTGTTCCGACTACTAGTTAGGCAACACTAGTTAAGGCTGTTAATTGAGCATTTCATGCAAACTTGTAAGTTTTTTTATTTTGGAGAAAAAGTTGTTATTTATCTTAGCATATGAGAAAGGATATTACATTGTTGATAGTTCTACCATCTCTCTACCAATATCTCTCCCAACATGGTAACATAGCAATAAAAGCAAAAAAGTTTAGTGATTCTGTGATAATGTAGAAAGTGGTAGACTATTAACTCCTAGAAGAGAGAGCATTGAAGATGTAGATCCTAACTAGATTTTTTGTCTTCTTCTGAGATTTGTGCAAAGTTGACCTTAGGAGCTCTTTTTCTTGGAGAACCATGCTACAAAAGTAACTTTTGATGACATGCCCCTCTTAGTCTTGTAGATATCACTTTCTAATTATAGGAGCACAGTCAACAAAAATGTCAAAAAAAATCTTTAAACAAATTTCCAAGTAAGTTCTGGCGGGTTCTGGCACCGTTTGCAAATATCATTAGATTTGCTTATCTCCTACTTCTAGAAGAATAGCCGTGTGTAATACCATTAGATTTGCCTTCCTCCAGCTTCTAGAAGAATAGATGTGTGTAAAATAAGCAATTGATAGTTTTTCAAGAATTTGTCTATTGCATATGAGATTGAATGATGACTAGAAAAGATCATTATGTGACGCAAATTCAATGTCTTCATTCATAGTTGTTTGCCATTTGGGCTTTTGAAATTGTATCTTCAAAACACATTGGCTCTTCTATTTGCATCATTATTGTCATTAGTGCATAGTTCCACTTGAATAGCTTTACATTTTTTAATATGTGTCAACTTTTGTGGTTGCTTTCTTTCTCTTATTGACATTCTGAGATCTTATAGTTCTTCATATTCTTCTTCTTGCTTTTCAATATCTGACTCTATGTGCTTTGCACTTGTTCACACAGTTATCGCCTATGTATTTGATGTTTCCACTTTAATCTTGATCAAACTCTACATCTCTTGAGATAAAACTTTTTCTTGATTGGATCATATAGTTTGTATGCTTTACTATGCTCATCGTATCCAACCATAATGCACTTTCTTGATTTGACATCAAGTTTCATCATTGTATATGTGCATATGCTATGCAACCAAAAATTTTGAGGTGAGCAATCTTTAGTGTATACCTTGTAAAGGCTTCAAGGGTGTGAGACCTTAAATTCGTTCAATTATTAGCCTATTCACAAGTAGTTGTTAGTGCTTATTGCTTCGACCCAATACTGATTTGATCAATTTTTTACAAATAACATGGATCTAGCACTTTTAACCAATGTTTTGTTCTTTCTTTCTACAGTTGCATTTTGTTGAGGTGTGTCTGCAAATGTGAATTGTCTTCATAAAATGTGTGTTCATGCGGTACTATTTATGGGTCCTACATTTTTATGCCTTTATTTTTTTTAACTTAAGAATTTTTAAACCTTGATCAGTCAATGGAACATTATCGAGCTTTTAAGGATTCAAAGGATGAAGGCTAAATAATGCCAGACCCATTTGAGAAGCCATCATAATCCAGGTTGAGTCCTTGTACTTAAATTCATACTACATCAAAATCTAGCATGGAGTCATTGTACTTCAATTCGAGACGAATCTTGGGAATTGAACCTAGAGGTTGACATTCCTGCTAGGCATGTCACGTATTCAACTCAGGGTCTTGATGTGAGCCATTGGTTCCTTGGTTGTAAGTAGAAATTGAGTGGGGGTAAAATGGCCCATTTTGTCCTCTATGGTCTTGATATGTTCTTGGCTTTCCAATATAATGAAGCATGTTTTGTGCTATTTCCAAATTTGTTGTGCTATTTCCAAATTTGAAATTTGAAAGAAAACATATGAAATCTTTCTATGTTTTTTTCAATTTTGTGAAAGTAAAAAACTAGCTCGACAAACTTTTACCAGTAGTTTATATTAATGTATAGTTGTATCTTCTATAAAAACACCCATGATAAGCACTTCATAGTTTTTCAAGAATATAACAATTCCATTGAGATTGAATGACTACTAAAACAGGTCATTATGCCAGGAAAATTGAATTTCTTCATTTGTAGCTACCTCCCATTTTGGCTTTTGAACTACACCTTCAAATATATTGGCTTGTCTAGTTGCATGATTGTTGTCATTAGTGCATAATTGATGCTTTCCATTTGAATAGCTTTGCATTTGTTGAATATATGTCAACCTTTGTCATTGCTTTTTTTCTCTTACTGGTAGGTTTTTCTAGTAGTGCATTACTTAAATAGAATCCATCGAATGCAAACCAACAACAATCAATGCCTTAGCCTTGTCTATATATAATAAAGGAGCCTCTAGCTCATCAATGGCATACTCCGCTTCTCTTTTATAGTTTTTGCTAGATCTTTGAGGTGAGAGTAGGTGTGGCAAGAGGCTACATGTAATCTCTTACTTTTCCAATAGTAGAACAAAAGGTGCGTGGAATGCAACTACCATCCATAAGCATGAGGTAGTAGGCCAGCACAACTAGTTGAGCTTAGTTCCTCACCAACTTTCTCTTTTGCGGAGGAAGGAATATTCCTATATTTAGCCTTATTGTAGGTACTTTTGGGACATCTATCAAAGATTAAAAATCTATGTGAGTGTGTGAATGAGTGACCCCCCGGACCCCCCTCTTGTCCTCTCCTAGCTGGGGCACTTGTCAAATGTGTGGTTGGAACTCAACAAATCCCTTCTATATGGTATATTGTCCCATTTAAAAATATAGTATTTGAGTTTATCATACGTCAACTACTTGAAAACCACACTATGCACTACTCCCCAAGAAAAAAATGAATCTCCTATTGTTGTGTGTGGGAGGTGGAGAGTGGTGAGCTCCTCCAATTAGTTTGCCTTTGCTAGTGGCTGTCATGATGCGAGGATACTACTCCTTAGATTGTGGAGTGGTGGAGAGTGGTGAACTCCTTACATTTTGCTAGTTAAGGCTCATGACATTCTGGTAGTTTTGTGGGAAATGGGGATTTTTTTTGTTAAATAAATTAAAAAAAAGCCGATTGTATTATGGGGGTGGTCAGCCCCAAAAAACATACCTTTACACAAAAATTAGCCTACTGTGGACAAGCGGCATCTCAGGCCTAAGCTACATGCAGCCTGTACTGGGCCTATGCTACACACAAGCTAGTCGCAGTGAACCTAAGAGACCTCAGTCTTGCAGTGAGAGCGAGAGAACCTCCCATCAATCTCATCGCTGCCTTTGGGAGGTTAGGGTTAGATTCATGGGGGGGAATGGGAAATTCCCCCACCTTTTTTGGCCCTGCAAGGGTCCTAAGGGATGACTTGGTTAGTGAGTTGCTAATCAGGGCCATAGTTTTGAAGTTAGTTCATTTGGTCAATTTGACCTTGCAAATTATGGTTAGTATGAGGCTTAAATGTGGGTTAGTAGAAGTTTAAGGGCTTCTAATCTGTTTAGGGTTTAAGGTTTTTGTTTGCTTGTGGAGGTTTTTGTCTTTTATCCTAGAGCTTTTGTCTTTTGTTAGGTATCTCTCTCTAAATATGGAGGCTCTCTGTGTCTCTTGTATGACACCAATATTTATATTACTTTTGCCAAAATAGGCACTCGTCCCCACTTTTATTTAATGGCCCATCCACCACACACACACACACATACACCTTTTCACCTCTTTTCTCTCCTCTGTTTTAGTCATGTACCTTTCCCAATATTCCTTCACCTTCACTTGCTTTTTCTCTTTTCCTTTTCTTCCAATTTACACCTATAGTTTCCCTTCACAAGTGATTCGAAATACTTATTGAGCTACTTACACTTGGACTTATAATGACACTCTAAAAGACAGGGCCATAGTGGGATCCCCACCTTGTTCCCATTTATTTCCGACAAAACTAGTGAGCGCTTTCTAAGCATTTAAAGGTTAAAAATGACATAAAAAATGTCATCAAACATTATGACATTTAACATGGGGAATGAGCTTTTCCCATAATTCCAGCATGTCATTAGGGATTTAGACCCTTACAGACAAAGGACTCCCCACCCATGATTAATGGGGGGGAACCAATCAAGATGCTCCAACTAGAGTGGATAGGCGCACCCCCCTTTACACATAGCAAAAATTTAGGTGATTCCAAAAGCTAAGTTAGTTGCCACCTTACGCCCATTATAAGAGATTTCTTGGGCAGGCAACCTTGGCTACCCAAGCTTGGGCACCCGTTGCCCAAACCAATCAAATTCAAGTAGAGGATCACTCCCCATTAAATTCTACCTTTTTATAAAGATTCTTGCTTGGGCGGTGTGTAAACCCCCTAGTACCTACCCATTGAAGGCTCCCCAGGACACGTTTTGGCTACCCAAAGGTTGGTGGGCACCTTTGGGCTGCCCTTTGGTGATGTGTACCACCCTTTTAGAGAGGCCATTAGAGAGTGGTTAATTTCTTGACGTTTTGTTTTGTGTTTGGTAGTGGCTTGCTGGGGATGTTGGAGTGCTTTTTGATGCTCAATATTATGCCACAAGATGCCACCATATGCCTCTATGCTATGCCAGCTTCCCCGCCGTTACTTAGGCTGCTCAGATTGGCTACTTACTAGTGCTATAGGTACTCTATTGGAGATGGAGAGATGGGCTCTCCACCCTAGAATTTTGGAGCTACGTAGATTTGAACCAATCTGGTGCATTCTTTACAGCTTTTTTTCGAAGCACGCTAGGCTGTCGATGCCACACACCACGCCGCTCCTGGCCAAGAAGGTTGGCAAAATATGCTAGCCGAGCACATTGCTCTTATGATGTTGGCAAGTCATAGGCCATTTGGCATCGGTGTCGCAAGAAAGGCCATTTGGCATTTTGGTGAGGCATGGAGAGGTGGCAAATGAAAAAAAAAAGGGGGGGGACAAAAGGAAAGGAGGCCGACGTGGAGGAAAGTCGACGTGGCAAAGGCAAACGTGGCAACAAAATATCTACAGTGTTTTCATCTTCTTCTTCTTATCGTCTTTTTCCACTAGATCTCCGTTTTTTGCATTGACCTGTTTACCTTCTGAGCTTGTTGTCCATCGCAGTTTTTTGCCTCGCCGCAAGCTTCCCAGAGAAATCTTCAAACTCCAAGCTTCTTTGTATCTTTCGCAGATATTGTCTTGCTTCTCGAAAGCTTCACAACAAGCGGCCAGGAACGCTTCCTGCTTCACATCCCAGAGAGAAAGTGATTCTCGTGAAAATCCGCACCCGCATCCATCATCTTCATCTTTGGATTCCGCTTCACATGCTCTGCGCTAGCATCAAGGCTTCGATATTGACGCAGCCGAAGGGATTTTTTCGTTCCAAAGCGGTTAGGTTCAGCTTTTGCAGCAGATTGGCTCCCCAAATATCCTCCATTGCTTTGTGGAGCAGCAGCTCCCGTCCGTGATCCATCTTGTTTTGCTGCTTACACGTAAGGTAGCTCATACCTGAAGACTGACGGAGAGTGCTTATAAATTTCCCGGGTTCCTGCTGCGTCTGAGGCCTAATGGAGTCCGTTTTCGGGAGGCCTGTGGCCGAAGCCGCCCTCGATTCGCCATTCAGGTTTTCTCCAGCAGCTGAGCCTCTTTTCTGTAGGGATTGGGAGATGCAGTGTAGAGTCTCCTCGAGCCAAGATGGTATCGTTGGCATGTGTGAGAGCCGTGGAAAGCCGCCGCTCAGAGTGCGTGTTCCAACGTTCAAAAGAAGATTGATGAGAGGAACTCAGTGTCACATTCTTCAGCCTAGAACGAGTTCTTATGGAGGCTTGAACTCTCCTTTGGAGCCTGCCGTTGCCCTAGGTGTCACATGTAGCTTGGCATGTAAGGCTGTGAAATCTGTTTGTTTGGAAGAGAGAGACAGGGCAGCCATTGCAACAGTCGCTGCTGCTGCGTCGTTTGGGTTGTTTCTCTCTGTGGCCAACCCTGCTATTGCCGATACTTCTACCATGTCTCAGTCGCGGGTATCATTCCTTGAGTCTGCTAACATTACGGATGATGTCGAGGTTCAGCTAAGCGCCGAACAAAGGTTGGCTTTGAACGCTGAGCTTCAAACTTTTGGGATGACTCCGAACGGTCTAGGTAGCTCCGTCAAGCAAAAGGGAAAAGATGGGTCGAATTTGATGGCCGATTCCCATGGGCTTATTGTAAGGGAGGATGAGTCTGGAATGATCGTTTTAAGTACGGTCATAAAAGCTCCATCTTTGGAGGGCACCAGAGAGGTACCGGATCGACTTAGTCAAGATAGTATTGTAGGTGCAGCAACTACGACGGCAGGTGTGATACCTGCAAGTTGCGCTTCTTCCGACCTCTTGGCTGTAGCAGCGGTTGGATCCGTAGCATCTGCTGCGTCTCTGGCAGGTAATGCTCTTACTCAGTCGAGTGGCTCCTTGCAACATGCCGTCGCCGTCCCTGGTGCACAGTTGCTGGCTAGGGTCCTGCAGCACCTGGGAGGAGGCGGTGTAGCTGGAGCAGTTGGAGCATCTGTGGTGTTTCCCCTTGACACAATCAAATCTCGGATGCAGGCTCAATCTTCTGTAAGTATCTCGTAGACTCATCTCTTGACCTTGTTGGGATTTCGAATTTCAGTGGATTTTGTATTGGTCTTTGCTTGAGCTATGATTATTATTGGAACAAAGATTGTGCTTCCAGGTCTTACTGAATAACCTCCAATAAGCTAGATAACCGCTCAAGCCTAACACACTGTTTTGTGTGGCTTTCAGAAGGACGGTGAGAAACCCCAATACAAAGATGAGTTTGATTGTCTAAGACAGTTGCTTCACGAGGAAGGTGCATCTTCTTTATACAGTGGATTGGTTCCTCAGCTACTTGGTATAGCCCCAGAGAAGGTACGTTCTTCTGATAGTTGTACTTTTTGGGGTAAAACTTAAAGCAATTTGATACTTACCGTGTGGTTTCTTCCATTGTTTTAGGCACTGAAGCTCACGGTGAATGAGGTTCTGCTAGAAATGCTGGAGCAGCTTCTACCGGGAGCAAGGCTGTGGGCTCTTGAGTTAATTGCTGGTGGAGGGGGAGGATTTTCACAAATATTAGTGACAAATCCCATGGAGATAGTAAAATTGCGGCTGCAGATTCAATCGAAGGTTGTTGCATCCAAGGGGCTGTGGCAAGTAGTGAAAGAGCTTGGTTTCCAGGGATTGTATTCTGGATCTGGCATCACTCTGATTCGTGATGTTCCAAGCTCCAGCATTTTCTTTGCTTCCTATGCTCTTCTCAGCCAACTGTATCCTGAACAAAGATTCTGGGCAGGGTTTTTAGCTGCCATTCCAGCAACCATTCTTGGTACCCCTTTTGATGTGATCAAGACCCGGCTTCAGGTGTGTTTTGCTTCTGACCTGAGCGCCTGTCTTTACTTTTTCACAATACTGGGTTGTGAAGTCGAGAACAATTGGATGATGTTTCAGTTTTAAGGAACACTCCATAGGACATGGCACCCTATGCCTGGGTACTGATGAGATAATTTAATTACGAATGTGTCTATTTCACTGTTGTGTGCCTTTTCTCAAGGTCTTCTCTCTCTCTCTCTCTCTCTCTCTCTCTCTCTCTCTCTCTCTCTCTCTCTTTTATTTAAAGAGTATGTTGTGCATGCTCATAGATACAGAGCCTGAAGTGTGTCACAACTTGAGAATGTTGTACAGTCTCAAAGAACTCAGATTCTAAACCTACCCTTCCAAGTTGTTTTTCTGACCTTTCTTTTGTAGTGTGCCCCTCCTAACAACTCCCTCTCTCTCTCTCTCTCTCTCTCTCTCTCTCTCTCTCTCTCTCTCTCGCTCCCGTAACGTCACTTTTATGATTGAAATATGTTGGGGGTTTTGTAGACGTTGGTGTGGATAGATCATGCCATTAGGATGAACTCATGTCACATGTTTAAACGTGTTGCCTCAGCATAGATAGAGCAATAACATTGTTCGTACAGAGGGGGCTCAAAGATCTAACATCATTAACTTGGTTTATCTTGTTTTTACAGATGGAGACCCCTGCCGGAGAGGAACCTTATAGGAATGCTTGGCACTGTTTTAGGGTTTTGTTGCAACGCGAAGGTCCAAGAGGTCTTTTCAAGGGTGGCCTTATGCGTGTTCTGAGGACGAGTCCCCAGTTTGGCATTACGTTGATGCTTTACGCCTTATTCTGTGATGGGTCGTGAATAGCAACATGACTTGCTGGTGCTTGACACTTTATACAAGTATCATGGTACTTACAAAATCTTTTGTCCAACCCCATTTGGGGATTGCACATGTGAGTTTCCCAATGAAGAGCAGTCAAAGTTTGTAGCAGCACTGCCTTAGCTGTTCTAATCCCCATCAAAAGACATAAGTGTTTCATAAACGGGGTGATAGCATTAGCAGCACATTTGCAACTTGGACCCCATTGGCGGGGAATACTCCAAACCATACTGTATATACTATATGCTCATGGTGTACCTTTGTATAATTGAATATATTGATTTTCTGGACACATCTTATATCCAATTTTTCTGCACGAGGGCTTAGTCATGTCCGTTGACTCAACGTTGTGTTCTTATGGTATTTGTGTCTGGAGTTGAACAGCCATGATAGTAGCTGGACTTTTTTTTTTTTTTTTGAATAAATGATATTACCTGTCAGAGAAGTGGCTGACAGTCCAGCCTTCCAGATGAAAGAATTTGTAAGCTAGCCTAAGAAAGGCTTGTAGAGGTAACTAAACAAACTTTACAAAAACTGAAACCCGACCTAGGAAAATCAAGATCACAGTCCAAGCCAGGCTGTGTATGACCTAAAACAACCCAAAAACTAAACTATTAACACATCTAATTCAACTACCAAGATGGTCATCAATTATTTTGATTACCATAACTAAAGCGCCCAAGCAAAGTGACTGGCATAGTGCCTATGCTCGTCAGCGCCATGCAGCGAACTCACAACTTCAAATGCCATACGAACAAAGCAGCAGCACTCCATAGTGTCTACAACCTACCTACGGGGCTCCAAGGGTGCAACCAAAGGCACAACAAGCTCCAACACAACTGGATGAAGACCGACCCATCAAGGGAATTCTTGCAAGTCAACATAATCTTTCTAAGATTTTGTCTGAATCTTTATGATCCCGATGCACCATTCAACACCACATGGTTGATAGGGTGAGGGTAACGCTATCATCCTGGGGTTGGTTAGTCTCTTGACATGTGGCAATCCCATCTAAGGTGCCATGTCATCCCAGAACCACGTCATCCCTTGTGCCATGTCAGTACTGCCACAAAAGCATTGACATGTTAGCACACACTACCATGTCATCACCTCAATGCCAACAATAGGTCCAATCATCAAGCCACATCATCACCAATGCCAGCACACCTTATCCACTGCTGCCATGTCAGTAGTGGTGCAACAGCAACGATACATGTGGCACATCCACATCAGTCATGCCACATAGGCAACCACATCATCTTTTGCCATGTCCCATCGTGGGCCAATGCCACATCATTTGTCCACATCGGCTACAACATTAGATTGACACATCAGCACTGCCATGTCACTTGCCATTGCATAAATGCCATGTGGCACACAGCCTATTTGTAGGCACAGTTGCCTCTCCACAAGCATAGTTGGCACCTTCCATGTGCACCCTGTTGCCACCTAAGCATAGTTCTCTTCATAGCGCACTATTGTCCTCTGCATGTGATGACCCACAATGCCACATTTTGCCTCTCTCTAGGGATCCATTTTTTTGGGAGCCAAAACTTTTGATCCAGGTGGAATTTGGAGGAGCTCCAAAAGCAAAATTGCTTGGCAACTCATGCTCTGTGCACTTGTCACCTCAAATTTCACATTTGAGATTTCCACTTTGCAGTATTTACTGAAACCTCATCATCGGAACCACCTCCTGATCCATTGTAGCCACCCAGCACATAAAATGTATCAAGGTAAAATTCTATTATTGCATTTTGCACTTTGACGTGTAGTCTAGCTGAGACTAGCACATCCATAGATGGATCAAGGTAAAATTCTTTTATTGCATTTTGCACTTTGACGTGTAGTCTAGCTATAGACTAGCACATCCATAGATGGATTAAACTCCACCAAGCCAAGTAAGCCATTGCCATTTGACCCAATCAATTCCCGTTGGCATCAGTCCATTCAGTTCTATCATCGGTATACCCATTCACACATATGACACCAGTTCAGTACTCTTGGCATTTGACAGTTTAGCACAACATTGTGACACTTGGCAGAGTCATATTCCTCTTGGATTCAGGATTGTTGCACACATCTTGCACACACATGCCACATTGTTGACTATTTTTTGGCATTGTCTCCTACAAGCCTCTTGGCTACTCTCTCGAAACATAGTTGCCATCACTTTACTATAGGCTTGATCTTTAGCATACAAATTTATTCCACCATGACTTGGTTCAAGCATAAGATCCCGGTGGCAGCCTTCACATAGTGTTCTCATGGGTAGATACTCTCGTCGACACACAAGTAAGCCTCTAGCACAGAGCACCAGACCGCCTCCAACATGGAGTTATTCACATCAGATAGTTGATGATATACCAGTCATGACTTCAAATAAAATTCGTGAGGGGAAGAGAACCTACTTCGACCATTCATTTCCATAGGGGTACCAGTTTATAATGCAAACTTGAGCATCATTGGTCTTCAGAGATTGGACATAGATATTCCACATGTTAGCATGGATCATCCGATCATGCACATTTGTCGATAAGCCCTCTGCACGAGGCACATTTGATGGTAAGCCCTCAACATGAGGCACTCCCATCTACATCAACACTATCTAATTCTAGTGATGTACAACTACCATCACATTCATGCATGGATTCGACTCCATATACTATCACATCAGATGCATATACAAAACACGAGTTTAGTTATGATCATGCAATATTTCAGTAGGTAAGTCCGTAGGGTGAGGCACTCACATCTCTAGCAACATGCAGTGATACATGCCATAGTGGATTCAGCTCTTTAGGTGATTCCATTCCAGCATCCATCACTGATGCTTTCACCTCTGACATGGAGCACATCATATCTTTGCACCCAGTTACCATCAGCAATGTAGCCAGTCCTCACATATTGTTGCCAGTCCTCTCAGGTTGGTGACATCCTTGTTTGTCACAACCTACTAGATTCTTTCTCCATCAGCTTATTTTTTGGCTTTGTTCCAAAGGTGAAGGATGACATACAACTTAAGAGGGGGAAATGCACATTTATGTACAAGATCATAAGTTGTACTCATTATACATGTTTCCGCTACGAGTCACTATCCTCACACATGCACATACTACTTCGATTCTTTTCAGTTTTGGATGCTATCATATGCACCAAAGGAAATCCACAAAAAGGTCTTGTACATGCAACCTCTACTTACCTAGTGCAATTTAAGAGGGGGTGTTGAGGATGGTATATATTGCAATATAACTTCGGAGCATTAGGGGCAAGCCCTAACCCTAACCCTAAGGAGTTGTCATGTATATATTCATGATTATGTTCAATACAACATAGTGTACAGGTAGCTATATCATGTGCAGTTCTCTCTCTCTCTCTCTCCACACTTTATCATTCCCCCACCCCCCAAATGAGTAGCTCACCCTTTCTCATCTTGAGTATCTAAGATCTTTCATTTATCCACAATAAGCCAAAATTATCTATTTTCTCACAAAAATAAGGGATGATTGTACATAGCCACTTAGGGCTTGATTTCTCAATTAAAAAAATATTACCCATGGTAGACAATATTAATGTGATACAAAATCTAGCCTATGAATACATGATTTTGCACTATGTGGCATCTCATTTGGTACCCCTGCACATCTCCAATTCTTATCATAAACTCTGTCACTTGTACTCAAGGTGAAATCACATTAGTAACAATAAATTGAATGATTGATCGAAATCAATTACTTCCAATATAATTGCACTCAACATACAATAATCAAACATAAGACCAACAACACAAGTGACATCAGGATAAACATGGAATTGCCCACAATACCAAATATCTGGTATCGCAAAACACAATTTCAATAAGGTATCCCCAAATAAGCCACAAAAGGAATTTAGGCCATTTTATAGAGGAGTTAACTATCAAACCACTATTTGTTTTGGCTCATTCATTTTTATATTCTTCATTGGCATTTGATTTTTCATCCCTGTTACCAGACATGCTTTTTTAATTTTTACCATTCTTATCAAAATTCTCATTTTTATTCTTCACCAGAGCATAGGAATCTTGAATGTCTTATTTTTTCTTGACGGTATGATTGTTAAATGAGACTAGTTGAGTGCTTTAGGTTTATAAAGATCCAATTATCTCTACCAGGGCTTGCTTGACAAAGTCACCATGGAAAAATGACATCTAGACTACCAAACCCTTTTGTATGAGCATGCTTGATTGAGCAAAAATGAGTGTTGATTAATTTTAGCATGAGTTTCCCAATTACATATCTTTGTCAAAAGACAACAAGCAATTTTTGTATTGTGCACTGAGGTGCCAAGGTTTTCTCCTATTAGATTTGTTGGAGTATGTGTCATGAATGGGAGGTGTAGTGCTGAGTGTATTGTTGCCCCCCCTATGTTGATTGTATCTTTGCCCATGTATGCCATTAACAGAGATATTTGCAAGTTGGCATCCGTTTCGATTGTTTGTACATCGTGTCAAATCAATCCTTGGACTATCGCACGTAGTGTAAATGTTTTTCCCATGCCAATGCTCCCAGTTAGAAAGAGGTGGATAGATTTCATGTGATGTAGTCATTTAAGTATTATAATGTCATCATGCAAAAGTCGGTGCTTGTCGTTTATGTTTCTAATGGCATTGTGGTACTCTATATTTGGCATTACTTTGTACGTTCAATAGAAGGAATTATTACGGGCTAGTTTACTTTTTGATTGTGTTATATCTAGCCCAATATCATCTGACCATGTTCCATTTCTTCTTAATATTGTATCCTCACAGTCTTTGAAGGGAACATAGAGTAGGAAGTTCTCATAGTAGAACAACATTGGGTTGTGTGTTGATTGAAGTGCACAAATCATATAATTTGTTCTTTTTTTAGTTTTATTTGCTTGCCACTTATTGTTTTGTATGTACTTATGTTCTCAGCCAAGAAAATGTTTTGCATTGGTGGTTACAATACTTTTAAATGATGTCTTCAAAGAATACATTGGTTTCATGATCTTCTAAAGACTGTAAGATTCTTTTCTTTTTTGGTAGGAGTGGCATATCTTCTAGGAAGGTTGTATTAAATAAAGATAAATTACCTTCAAGAGCTTGTTAGTGGCAACATCAGTGCAATAAAAGCAACATGTTGCGAGCTTAGTTCTTGAGTGTTTATCATTGTGTTGCCAATACTTCACAAATAATCAATTGTGCTAAGGTTGTAGTCAAAGGCTTCTTTAAATGCTTTTGTTGTGGTTGTGTCAGCTTTTGTTAAATGAGTATAGTGCAATAGGCAACCCAAATGACCAAAAAATATAGTGTTGTCCAGACCAATCAGGTCTCCAAATAAATTGGCATGGCAGGAGGTGCTACCTGTACTCATGAATTAACCATGGATTAAACCAAGGCCTAGGTAGGTAGCCAATTGGGTCTACACATCTGGTTGATGGTAACATGAAAGTTTGGTCAGTGTAGTAGTAGCCTGGGTCATGGATGGGGGTTGGTTTTAGCCTATATAAACCCCCCCAAGCCTCTACACACTCATCCATTTTTAATTTAAGCCTCAACAATAGGTAGTACACTATATAGTGAAGTGTTTTATGAGAGGAGAGTTCTCATCAATGTTAGTTCCTAGCCCCTTTACTAGATGATTCTTGTGCTCACCTTTGAGCCTGTTTTACAAGGATAAAGTTTGAGCTCTCTCTTCTTATTCTATTTGCCACTTATGTTCATGAGTGAGGTTTGCATCAATGAGATCATCTTTGAGTGATTGGATAGAATTTATACATTCTGCTACGTGTGTGAGGTTTCAATGATTTGTACCCCTATTCTTTCACATCTTTGGCCAACATCTTTTAGCACAAGAGAATATAACAAAGAACATGGGGGGGCCAAGCTGTCGTATAATCACAAACATGTTCTTTTGTAGTTTCTCTTTGTATTCTATTGACGTTTGTAATGGTTCAAAATCTTTGTACCCTATCCTTAAATTTGTTCAATGTTCATGAACGTCTGCACACTTAGTTATCTTCCTCTTAACTGTCCTTTTGCAATTGTACCTAGGTGGAGGACAAAACATTCAAAACCATTATTTTCATTGTTTTCAAACTTCTACCCGAGACTAAGTGAGAGTGATTGATTCATTACGATGTTCGTGTGGTAAGGCCTCCAAGTGGGGTATGTCATGCCTTCTTGTATGTGTTAGGAGGTTTCCAACCCTAAAATGTTGGGGATGCTTATGATGGAATGACTTGATGCTTAATGCAACACACTTATTCAGGCCTAATGCATATACTTCAATGCTATATAGTTGATTATGCATTGACAAACCCAATGCATACTACATGAACTAGATTCATACTACTGCTATGCAGCAAAGTCAATCTAATGGAGCACTTAGGTACCTGGTAAACTCCGTAGAAAGTGTATCCATGCTAGCAAAACTTCTTTGAAGGAAACTTGCCTTCTTGCCTACAAAGTAGATGTCTCGGCCCAATTCTAGTGGTCCTAACTTTATAGTCCAGCAAAGTATCCTTGTTGAAAATTTTGAATAATGTTAGGGGATAAAGAAGATTGAATGGGGCTGAGACCATCTAAGAGAAGAGGGGGAACATTGAAAACAAGATGGAGCAAGAGGCTAGGTGATAGATACCAAAGATAAGTAGTCTTTGAGACATCCTTCATTATCTTAAACGGTAAATATCTTAGGGGTGGAATCATCCTTTGGGATGATGGAGATAATCCATATCACCCACATCATAGAGAACACTTTGTTTATGTTTGTTGTCTATAGTTGGCTCATGTTATCTCTTTAGTATTATGCACCAATTGATGAATGTCACATGAATACTTGGAGAAAATCTTTGCTTTGAGATATCTTTGGTAGCCTTGGAAGCGATAGCTTTGAAGATGGGTCCATGGATGGTCAAACTCAGAGGAAGAGTTAGTTGATACTCTAAGTTAGTTGATAACCTTGCAACTCTCAAAACGACTCTTCTTTATTGCAAAAGAGTGTGAAACATGACTATATACAATTCACAACTTTAATCTATTTCACCATCCATTTGAGGTTGCCATGTACACGAATGCTTGAGACAAGTGACCATGGCTAGACATAAAGTTATTCAAAATAAATTTTGAAATAATCACTACTAATGGATGAAGCATGCCCAAAACTAGTCCAGCCTTGGGTGAAAAATCTTGGCTAACCTTTGAGATTCTGAACATGTTTTTTTAATTGAAATGAAGATGGCCATTTTGGAAAATATGTCAACAACAATTGTAATATAATCATGTTGTCTCCAAGCTGAGGGAAGGCCTGAGATCAAGTCCATGCTAATGGACTCCCAATATGTTAAAGGTACAACACTATTGCACATCAAGTGGGTAACATTATGTACAAACAAGTCTTAAATGGATTATCCCTTTTAAAACTACAAATTTGAGACTTTTTAAATCATACATAAAACATTATTGCATAGTATCAATATGGGGGGAAATTCATGCAAAAAGGAGGCCTAAACTAAAACTTTCATAGCATTTTTAAAAAATTGTTGACACTTCTGTAATTCTAAAAAACACGACATATTCCTTATAATTTTCTAACATCGTCAAAGGTATTGAAAAGGTGGGCAATTTTTGGTACAATGATATTCCAAAAAAGATGAAATTTTGGAAGAGCTGCACAACATGAATGTGTAGATAAAATCTCTCACTTTATAAGTGCACATGTAATCTCTCACTCTATAAGTGCATCCTCTTTTGTATCAACACTAAAAACTTCATCAAGATCAAGGTCATCCTTATAACTCATGACTATTCAGAAGTGGAGATCTGGTACTATCAATAAGAACATTCCCTTCATCCCTATGAAGACCTAATGCTCCTTTCATTTGTAATTGGATCAGTCTAGAGGAGCTAACAATATGTTTGGAATAGGATGGAACCTTATCAATTGTCTTCTTCCTTAGACATCCATCATTTGTAAGTTAAAAATCATAAACAAGATAAAAAACACCCAAATGTATTTGTTTTTTGGTGGCCCTTCTTGCCCTTTTCTTTTTTGGACATACAACTAATGTAGGACATATTTCACTTTCAATGGATTAGCAATGTAGCCCTAAACTATTGCAAATAATGGAAGTCACTTGCCTTGCATATACTTTGGAATTTCTACTACTTTTGCAATCTAGAATGGATGTTCAAGAGGGTCCTCTTGAGCAATCATGGATCCAATCTTAGCTCTCTATGGAACAAGCCCACATTCAAATGATCTCCTCTCAACTTTGGCTAGATCATCATGCACCTAGGTACGTCTCTCATGTAGATACCTTGACTAAAGCTTATTGTCATCACCCAAGTTTATCTCTTGTGTATGTACATCGATTAAGGCTTCTACCTCAAGCAATTCACTCTGAGGTTATACACACTACTTTGAAGAAGGAGAAGATGTTGGCCATGCAAAAGGATTTCACAAAGTTGTAGTGTTACTCTTAAAACAATCAAGGATGAGGGCTTGGTCTTTAAAGAAATTATTCCATCATAGTCCAATGTCTCTATATCTGGAGTATGTTTTTGCCTTCTCATTCAAACTTCCCTTCTCAAACATGCACCTTTCATAGTCAACATCCTTTCTTTGATCTTGTTTCTACCTCTCAACCTCACTATCAATCACTAGATACCAGGATGGGTGAGCGTTTTAGTCTGGAGAGATCAGTGCGTCAGGGCTGCCCCCTTGCTCCTTACCTGTTTCTCTTCTTCACTGAGGCTATGACATACTACCTTCGGGCGAGGTCTACTGGGATCAGGGGTGTTCGCCTTCCACTCCGGGAGGACACGGAGCTCCTGGACTCGGAGTACGCGGATGACACAGCCCTGTATGTCCAGGACGATGAGATGATGCTGGAGAGGGTGAGGATGGCCCTGGAGGCCTTCTGTTCGACTGCTGGTGCAAAAATCAACTGGAACAAATCAGTTGGTTTTCTCACAGACCCCGGGGCGTGCTCTCAGTGGGGGAGGTTTTTGGGTTTCAGGTAGATCCCGCGGGGACAGACAGCTAGATATCTTGGTTTTCAGGTCAGCCTGGATATCACGCCAGCTCAGCAGTTTCTCCCGGTGCTAGATTCCATCCGACGGAAGCTGGCTTTCTGGAGCACTGCTAAGCTCTCCCTTGCAGGTCGTGCCCTGGTAGTCAACCAGGTCCTCCTGGCCATGGCTTGGTATGTGGCTTCCTGTTGGTGTTTCTCGAGATCCAACGTGGCACAGCTTAGGAGGTTGGTTCGAAACTTCCTTTGGTCTGGGGAGGATGGCCTCAGAGATACCAGAGCCAGGGTTGCTTGGCAGACAGTCATTCTTCCACAGGCTGAGGGTGGCCTGGGGGTCATCGATCCAGAGCTTTAGAGTCAGGCCCTGTTAGGCAAGCTAGTCATCCGCGGTTTGACCCCGGGGGGGCAGACGTGGAAGATGCTACTTCAGCAGGGGGTCGGTTCTTGTGTCCCGCGCCGAGGTGGAGAGTGGCTTCCGTCCCTCAGGTGGATCTTCACTTCCGCCCCGCTCACTCAGCCCCACTCCCCACTCGTTCGTAGCCTCCTCATGGTTTGGAGGCGGCTCCGCCTCAGTCTCATTCAGTCCCCTCCTTTGGCATACTTGCATCCTGAATATGCACAATCATAGAATCTGAAATACTAATAGACAGCCAATACATAACTTTTCTGGCTCTCTCATGCCATCCTTTAAATGCCTGCATTTCCTGTTGATTGGGAACATTAGGAAGAACTGGTTCTTCTTCATTTCCTGTAATGAACTCCCAATAGCCTTTTCCCATAAGGAAATTCGTCATTCTAAACTCCCATGCTTGGAAGTTGTTCTTGTCAAGCTTTTCAGTGACAATCTGTGAAAGAGAATCAGACGCCATTATAGAACACTGCAAAATATTATGTCACTACAAAAAACACAACTTCTGCCTCACACGGGCAAATCTGCAAAACTGACGAAAGTGGTATTTGACCACACAGTCACTTCCTAGTGACCATTTTGCATCTATAAGGATGATTCTGTAACTCCCAGTATCTCTGCGCACAGGCATACAATGCAATTTCTGTGGCAACTTTTGACCAACCTGCAGCGCAGCAATGGTCGCACAGCAAAAACAGGGCCTTTTTCTCAGTGCCTATGGAAATTTTCCGCCACCAAAATGGGCCCCAAAATGGCCTCGAATCAAAAAAATAAAGTCACCGAGGGCTTCGCCTCGTCCCACAGCATATACTGCCCTCTCGCCACACCACGAAGGGCGTCTCAATCTGAGACAGTGCACTCTTGCACTTCCAGCTATGCTACGTTTTGCTCCCAAACTCGAAAAAGGAAAGCAACACTGGTCCTCTTACCAGGACACCGCGAACTTGGTTTGCTTTCTTGAGCTCCTTACCACGAACCAGGCTCTGATACCATGTTGGATAGAAATATGTGGATCCTGCCTGCTGAGCAGGGCGATCTGTTGTTCGTCCTGTTTGTTGAGGATGTAGGCACCAACGGAGGGGACATACTTCCCTGCGTAGCTTTCACTGTGATGAAGAAGGGGTGATCACGGAGGGAGGGAAAGAGGTCGAAGAAGGCCTAGAGGGCAGTGTAGATGTCACGAGTGACATGGGCTTGATCGGTGGGGATGTTGAGGAGGGAGGGGGCAATGCTGAAGCTAGAAACGACAGGATTATCGAGGAAGAGCAATCCGAAGAGGCGATTCCAGGGAGCTGGATTGTGATGGAGCTTGAGATCCTCGCCAACTCGCCAAGGCCCAAGCTCGAAGAAGTTGTTGATCATGAGGGGGGTTTGTAGGCTATCTTCTCCCAGTTCTAGTGATGCCCTATAGGCTTTGGTATGTGCCTTGTAGGCATTGGTATAGGCACTTAGTTTATTGTGTGCCTTTTATGCCACCTAGGACACTTAGTTCTATGTGACACATAGGACACTTAGTCCTAGGTCTAGGTACAAGTACTATGTGTTAGATATTAATGCTCCAGTCTCGTATAACTACGCGGGAATCAGCTAACTCTACTTATAAGCCCCCCATATGAGAAGACATTTGAGTAGCTCGGTTATTCGGTAGGTCCTGGTTTGGACACCAGATGGGGGTCATGTGTGGCCTGATGGTTGGACGGCTTCAGATAGAGTTGGCACACTGCCAACTAGGCTACATGCAAGTGCGGGAAGGCATCCCATGATTGACCGCATTGAGGGTAGACAGAGCATTTTTCGGGACAACCCACTCTCGGGTTGCGGGGTCCGTTTGTAGCCTCAGATGATCTCGGATGGCTCTGGGTCGAACGGTGACCGTAGGTCAGTTGCTTGGTTTTGCATACCGGCTCTATCGTGTGGTCGGTGACCTATTTTGGGACCGATCCCCAATCGATCGTTTTGGGCAGACTGGATCGGTCACTCAATTGAGCCTAACCGACTACGACTGGTGGCTATATAAGAGCAAGCTCGTGAAGCCCATTTCATCACTGGCTACAGCAACCCTGATTCCTTAGCATCCAGCCTTCGTCTTCTATTGTTTCTTGCTCGCCATCGAAGCTTCTTTCACAGGAGCGCACGGTTGGGAGGCAGCGTCATCTATTGTATCAGTCCTACAGTAATTAAAATTTTGATTCTCCATACTATCTGTTTTCTCTCTTGTGTACGAGATCTTGTTATCTGTTGAGCACAGACGTTGTATTATTTTCTTACATGGTATCAGAGCTTGGACTCTAGCAAGAAGATTTGGTAGTGTGTTTCTGTTTGCGAGCAGATTGTGAGAGATGGCCTAGCCTGCAAGACTGCGAATCCCACCGTTCGGCGAAAGCGAAAAGTTGGACGGCTCTAACTATCCACTCTGGAAGTTCAAGATAAAGACCATTCTAAGCGCATATGAGCTTTGGGACACTGCTACTGGGGTGGAGAGGCCAGTTGCGAGACTGGATTCAGCCAATGTAGGACAACATATAGTACCAACTGCGGATGAGATTCTCGCGTGGACAAGAAGAAATGCAGATGCGCTGTGTTCTATTGTCTGCAGTGTAAGTGATTCTGTCATGACGTTAATTCAATATGTCACTACAGTGGAGGAGGCATGGACGGTCTTGAAAAATCAGTACGAGATCACGAATCAGACGTAGATTCAGAATCTAGAGACTCAACTCGCGAACGAGAAATTATCCGAGTCTGAAGCGGCAGAGAAGTTCATCACCAGGGTGAAGAATGTGGGAGAGAGGGAAGGAGTCTCACTGCGGCTTTCTCACATACACAATGGGGGAATACACACAAAGATGGAGGCTGAAAACAATTTTCCTCTTCTTAGTTGTGAAAGCCAAAAGAACTCTAGTACAAATAAATAGGAGAACCCTATATGTGGGTCTCAAACCAAACTCAGCTAACTAAGGTGGCATACTAACTGAGCCACAAACTAGAGTACATAAGGATAGCTGTCATCCAACTATTATTCATGGGCGGTGTACCAACCGCATCTGCAGCTAACAAGTCGGTGACATAAATGCACAACGGTCACCCTGGCATATCACGAGTGGAGCTCGATATCTCAACAACTTCTGCCTCTATCAGGAGAGTGGCTCCCTAATGACCTATGGGGAGATCTTGGATTTCCTGCTGCAATGATTCCCTGATCTTTATGAGGGCTTCATGGCTTACCTTTCATCTAGCCTTCAGGTTTTTGTCGGCTTCTCTGGTGGTTTGCATCACCCTATGAATCGACGCGTCCCACTTAACTATTGGATCTTTCTTTGTGGTCCCATCTTATTATTCTTAACACAAGTCTTCTATATCAGTAAGCATGTTTGAGTCACTCGCCTTACCCGTATCTTCGCACCACGTCCTTTTGACGGTGCGGCATAACGTTCTAGACTTCGGTACTGCGAGGTTAAGCTTGAGGGGGATGTTGCACGATTTTCCTATTTGACACGAGATGCAGAACTTCCACACTACCGGCGTGTGGTCAAAAATTGAGGTCTTGGTTATGTAGTGCCCGATTGCCGGAGCCCGCATCCACTAGCCTTCCTCCGTCATGTAGAACTGATCGAGGTGAGCCACCCTGAACCCTGCTCCCTTCCATCTATTTTCCAAGAGAACCCCTTTAGGTCATCTTCATCTATTTCGATCGCATCCACTAGTCCATGGTGAAGGCAGAATTCATCCCATTTATATCATTCTGCCCCCCAAGGCATAGCACTCGTATGAGTGCAGTTGGAGATCTTCTCATTGAAATTCTAGTCTCCTCCCAGCACCCAGTGGCGGCCTTCTAATTGTGCACTTAGCTGGCTCCAACAGGTCCTCCTCTCGATTGCTTTGTTGGGGGCATACACATTGACCACCCCGAACTCGCAGCCTTCAACTACTAGACCTACCCCTATTGACCACCCTTGAGAGTCTCTGAAATGCTCTCTCGGGCTCAACGAACCCAAGACTGCCACGACTGCCCCCTCCCCTCGATGGACCATTGACGAACACTTCGTAACCTAACTGCTTAAGGGAAAACCACATATTATCCTCATTACCACACTTGAATTCTTGGAGCAACACTACTTTTGGGTTAACACGAAGGATAATTGCTATGCACCCTCTCTCTTTAGTCGGATTACAACACCCCCTCACATTCCATGACATAATTGAAACCCGTTCCGCCCCCTTCCTCCTAACCTAGTTGGTGATAGCTTTGTATGCATCCTTAAAAAAATTAAATCTGTTCTCTTTGCTTCGTCTAGCCACTTCTTTGATTCTTTTCAACAGGCTACGATGGGGAGACGAGTGTTCCTTTCTAGTGTCTTCTGCAACCGCTTCTTTAGGCTTTTCCTCGTGCATGTGCTTTTTTTTATTAGCTTCGAGCATGTCTTCATTTGGGAAACATTGGGTTTCGTCGACCTGGGAAACCACTTCTGCCTCTTCACCATTAGAGTTGCAAAGCTCTTCCTGATGAACACTCCTAGGATGATCAGCATCTCGCACCGGCTAGGGCCCACCAGTGCTTGAAAGAGCGGCCTGCCTTTCCGTCCCACCACCATCCATTGTTCGGACTAGTCATGGGCATCCGAATTGGGCCGGACCTTGGGTAGAGAGCTCCCATGGATGGTCGCATGTATTTGGGCATCCTTTCCAATTGGCTTGTCGTCCTTCGATCTCTGGGGGGGAGCTTCTCGATGAATCCTTCCTCTGTCCCTTAGGCTGGCTGCCCCTTCTCTAGAACCCTTCTTCAACAATTCCCATCCCTTTAGCAGTCCTAAGTTGGCAGGCTTGAGCGGGTAGTTGCGTGCAAAATGACCCAAACCTTTGCATGCAAAACATGCATCTGGGTACCCCGAATTTGACGTGCAGTGCCAACGGGGAACCTTCAGGGAATTAGACTTGCACAATATGTGGGGTATCCTAGGTTCTGTCTAAGAGTACCCATGCTCTTTTTTTGCCTGGTGGGGAGCAGGATGCCTATCTTGACATAAATGGACCTTCGATCGGACCCTTCTTGTACATTATAGATTATCTTCATTTGGCTTAAGGACCATTTAGATGTAATCTTCATGGAATATAATAAAATATCCATGGGTTTGCCATCTTTTTTTTAAACTTTGGTTTTAAGTTATGCTTGCACTTCATGTTTCAATATTGTAGAATTCATATGTCATTTTTTGATCTCAAGTGTTGTTCCAAACGATGCATTTGAAAACTTAATGCTATGAAGACTATATCAAGAGAAGGATTCATTTCCATTTCTCAAGGATCATTGAGAGTTATGACATGCAATATTGCAAGTGATTTGATTTAATAAACATTTTCAAAGTCATTAAAAGACCCAGTTAAGTATATCTCTTGACATTAAATGCATGAAGACATCAAACACATTCTACAATTTGAATATTAAAGTCTTCTTTGACCTCCTTATTCTTTGCATGTTCCAAGGCCTTGCTCACCATCTTCAATAGTTCGACAACTTCACTCTCTCGTCTCATGTACTTGGATCTTGGCACACTACAATATCCATTAGTTGAATACCATACTAGCAACTCAATGGATTGTCAATGATTAATGGATTGCTTGACAATATTTGTATTACACTACTCCTAACCCATGATCAATATTTGCATATGAGTACCAAGTACATGGGTAACCCTAACGCTTAAAGTGATCCTTACTAGAGCTTAGGCATGGTCATTGGTTACTATAATCATACTCTTTATGTAGCTGATACTTTCTTTTGCTTTACGGTTTACCTTTACCTCTCTTTGGAGTTTCTCACTCTTACTGGTTTCTTCCTTTTCTTTTTTTATTTATGTTCATTTCTTTCCTTAATGATAAATTTGACTTTATTTTATGAGTGGATGCACTTCCTATTTTTTAAGTCTCTTGTAGTATGTCAACGAATAGTAAATGACCAAAAGCCTTAGTTTGGATGTCTATGACACTCACAATGAGGATCTATGTCTGGATGAATGTTGTCATGAAGGGTTATGATGGGTACTTGATGATTGGCATAGACCATGTGAAGCCATCAAGTGCCATGACAAGCACTATATGATGTACATATCATGAGGAACCTATTGCCATGATATGGTATTCTAAAGGGTATATTGGTTATACTTACACCTCTTTTATATACTCTAAATAGAAATAGATAACGAGAAGAGCAATACATAATATGGGCTAATTGTTGAGCCTTCAACTCTTCTATATGATCTAAACGAAACAATACAAGTACTTGGTACATATAGTACCCAAGTACTATTGGTTAACCATACGGTTGACTTAGGACAAGACATTGCATAAGTAAGGCATGATCCATGTTCGGACACCAATGGCCACACCCTACGAAAGGGGTACAGAGTGGCCATGACCCAAGTGTGAACAAAAAAATGCATATAGAGCTATAAGCTTATAAATGCCATTGAGACAAACTTGAGCTAAGGGCTAAAGAAGCAGTATTTGTAAAGTGTTTTTTAAAAAAAAAAGGTAAGGCGAGAGGTAATTCAATTTCATTTGTGAGGTCTTTCCTTCTAAAAATGGTAAGTCATTGTTGAATTCCTATCCGTGAACGAAATCATGTACATGGTTCAATTAAAATGTAAATGGAAGCATACCATGTGCACTTGATATAATGGACCCTACCCATGCATATCACAAGAACGTATGTGTGATCATGATTACAAATGCTATTTAAGAAAATGAGCTTCTCAATGAGTTTAATTTAGCACATGTACATGATAATTCAAATAGACACATGGGTCTAGTTATTAAGGTCTATTAATTTTCTATCATCCAAAATCCATATGATATATTTTTAGATAAAGGTCTCATAAGCTACTTTTAAGCCTTTGCCCCCTGTTCTTTTCAGATAGAGATCTCATAAGTTGCTTCAAAGCCTTGGCACCTTGATCTTTTCCTCCTAGTTGACAACTAAAGGATTATGGATTTTTTCAAAATCTACATGATCGATTATAATCTACCTCAAAGCCTTGCCAACTTGACCTTTCCTCCTGGTTCAAAACTAAAGCATTATGGACTTGATCAGTGTAGCAATTGGCGAACTTTTATGATGAAAAGAAGTGTTGGTGAGTGGAGATGTCTTTCAAGATGTAGTTGACAAAGTATCTATTGATCCCATAATAGCTATGACTTAGCTCAAGAGCTAGAGGAGCCAAGCCAACATCACTACCTAATGGAAGGGGATAACTTGTAAGGATTCCAAAGATGGCTACTATTAGTGAATTACGTTAAGAACATGGAATAACCTACTCATGAAGTTCAAAATTTATCTCCAAGGGCAAATGATGACCCATATTATTGCTTTGGGTTGTACAACCAGATGTAACTTGAGTGGATACCTTGTTGGGATTTCAAATGTAAAGCTCATGTATCCAAGAACTGTTACACCCAATTGGCATTTTTTGAATTTGGAAGGACGTAGAACATTTTTGGACAACTTGGCATGATATCACTTGTATTAGTGCCTTGAGTGTGAACAAGCTAGTATCAAGCTTCTTCTGGCATGCACTTGTACACAAGAAGATTAAAGCAACACCCAAGCAATCTAACAATATGTTCATGCCTTAATATTACCAAGCATATGGATAGTCATCTTTGATGCTTCAATTTGCAAGAGAGCCTACATAAATATGAATGACTCATCATTTATTTGTACATAAGGACATTCATGCCATGGCAAGAGGCAATATAGCAATATACCGATGCTTGATATTGCGAAGTAGTTTGATTTACAACTAAAAGCCCATATCCATCATTAATGGAATGCTAGCCATTACTAAAGAAATATCTACAATAATGGCAGCACAATTTGTTGGCATGAGGATGTCCATGATGATTGAGCATGGTATACTAGAGGGGGGTGTTGTTAGGGGGGCTTGGCATTTTACGAGTAAGTTTTTGCGAGTTTTGTGAGCTTTTATTGAATTTTTTCTATAGCTCATGGCATGCCATTAAAGATTGTATGGTGTAGAACTCTTACAACCACCTTGATCTCTAACTACAAGGATTGATTTGACTCAACCATAATTATCTTTTTAAATGGGAAAATTTAAGCAGAACTATGCAATTAGCATTGCAAGAAATTTAAAATATTGTTTTATGCACGACTTGTATTCTTACATGCAAAGGACCCAATACAAACAAACACATCTCCCACAAAACTAGAAATTAAAGATGTACAAATATTTGACCTATGGATGACCATCGTTACTCTGCTCCATTGCTACAAATTCCTTGGAACAAAACAAAACTTGAACTATGTTGCCAGAGGGGTATAAATTCCTTAGAAGAAACAAAACTTTTGATGCATGTACAATTTGACCTCTTTGACACTAGAAATGAGCTTAGAAGGCCCAAAAGCCTTGAAAACAACTACAAACATGGGTACCTTTAGATGAAACCCCAAAATGCCATCTGGAAAAAAAGTTGTTGGCACCATGTCTTTATAGCTCGCTAGCGCGCTATTGTTTCGGCTATTTATGCTTGGCTCTACCACGAATGCAATGATGCTTGGCTACTGCTTGCTTGCCTTTATAGCTTAACGGTGATCTATTGATCCAAGGTATTTATGATGAGATCTTGTCCTCCTAGAGAACTAGCTCCATGGTTTCCATTATGTTTATGAAATATATTGCCTGGATTTATTATTATTTATACTTACATGGTGATATGCAAGAATTATAACTAACCACTAGCTATAAAATTCACACATAAAAATACTTGAAAAACTCACAAACGCGCAAAAAAAATTACTCGCAAAATGTCAAAATCCATTGTTAGGCATCCCAAGAAGTTATTACTGTGAGCCATTCAAAGCATCTAATTGTTGTTGTACTTGGCTAAAGCTTAAGCAATTGGAGGACCTGCTAAAAAGAATCCTTGAAGCAAGAAGAGACCAGTTAAACTACACACTATAATATAAAGATCAAAGAGCAAGAGCAACCTACAATATCAATACTAAAGGGAATAGGAAAGTATTTGGAAGTTTTCAAGGTTTATATCAATTGATGCAAAATTCATTGTATCAAGAAGTTTCCAAGGTTTACATCAATTGATGCAATAATCATTCTATCAAAACAAGTTCCCAAGGTTTAGATCTACGTGATGCTGAGAAAATTTTGCATCTAAACAATACTAAAAGGCTATTTAAGACTTATGATAACTGTAAAGATAATTTTCTCTCACTAAAAGGGATGGCTATTGGGATCTCTGAGGAATTAATGTATGCATACTCTAGGGTTATTAAATCATGGATTGAGGTATTATGCTCATATGAGTGACAAAGCTTGGGATGTATTCAAAACAAGCACTGGTGAGGGATGGCCTCTTGGATTCCAACGAAGGTGGACACTCGCTAAAGTGCTAAAGGATAATGCTTGATTAGGCATCAAAATAAACTAGCTGGCCGATAATTATATAGATCACATACTATGATGCAATAGGGTCAATAGACCCATGATCGGGTATTAGCTCACAGAGAGTCATCGCTCTTTAATTAGGGCTGTTAAGCCTAAGACTAGCTGTTGCTAGATGAGGAATCCAGGAAGGGCTATGATGTGAATAAGCTGCTTACGTGGATCCCAAAAACGATTTATTCATGGTTCGTGTTCGGTGGCCCAGCAAAGATTAGTTCAAGCCTTAGGGCTAAAATAAATACATACACAATTGATTCCTGCTGCATGTATACCCTGCACTTGCAAACGAAAATTCTTACAAGTCTATTGTTCTAGAAACACTACATCAGAGAACGCCTCACCTGAACAAGTTTGGCAAGAGCCACTCTTTGTTAGAATTGTCATCATGAGACCTTTTTCTTGAGCTCCTAAGTTCTGTATAATTTTTGGTAGGTGAGAATTTTTCAAATTGTCAACAATGGTGTGTGTTTTGAACTCCAGGATTTCCAAGTCCAGCATGGAGTAATAGAAGATAACCTCAGCATTTGAACTAAAAAGTGCCAACATTTGCTGTTTGAATTTGAAAAAAAGAGATTATTAGAAGATAAGTTCAGCATCTTTGACAATGTATAGCCTGTGAGAATTTCCTGTTTACTATATATTTGAATAATACATTTCATGGTGAGGGCAATACTTTGTGTATTTCTCGATCCAAATGAGATTTCTAGCTCGCTTTCTAATATTCCCACTGCCCAATTCAGCAAAAATGTTCAATCTGTCCTCTTTGGAAATTTGAGAAATATATGCTCTGTACAAACATTTGTTTCACATGTCTTCCATGAGTTCAGATAAAAGCTCTTGCATTAGCAGTCCACAAAGAGTGCTCTCAACTTCTGTCCCTATCTCTTCAATTTCTTTGCTGAAATCTCTCCATCTGCTTCTCGTGCATCCTATATCCCTCTGTAATAAAGAATCCATCAGACCCGACGGCAATGAGAACCCCATCTTTTTAATCTCCTGCAAGAGATTCCTGGGGACTCTTAGCCATGCATGAGCCTCCTTGACATAACTTACTGCTCCTAATGCATCGAGTTCCAATGCTTCAGTCACACAATCCAAAAATATCTTACAACTAAGCCTCTCCCCTTTCTTGAGCCTTTCTATCAAGTCCATACTTGCTGTGTCCTCCAAGGATTGAATGCCTTCATCACACAAGGACATATGCTTGAATTCCTGAAATTGAGGAAAGGGCAATTCATCTCCATGTCCTACCCCCTCATCTCGAGCACCTTCAGTGCCTTCCTCCTCACCTTCGTTCCAAAAGCAACCAAAATCAGGAGAACACAGTGAAGAAATTTGAGTTTGGTGCTGACTTGACATAACAGAGATGTTAGCAGCATCTGTTTCCTCCCCCCAAAGTGCTTCTGATGTATAGTCTTCATCTTCTTCAGCACAAGAATCAGCCTCAGTGTACTTGATCAAGGTTTCCAAATCCATTTGTGCAAGCAGTTCATATCGTCTAACATTGTCAAGCAACTGTTGTCTGGCTTCTGCAACAGAGACAAAGCTATATTTGTTATTCTTTGGCAACAAATGAGTCTAAGCAGTCATAAATCCTCAATGCTAGGCAGAAGGATTGCTGAAAGCTTGTCTTTACACAGCAAAGCCAGCTCTCAAAACAAAACAAAACTTGTCTTTAGTTACCTTCAAAACTGGCAAGGGACTTGTCATGAACGGGAGAATCTTCCTCAAACGTTGCATCGAGAACTGACACAGGACTCGATTGTTGGAACTCATCCATACACAGGGAATCAGGAGAAGTAGGAGGCTCTCCTTCAAGGATCGTCTCAACCCTTTCTTGTCCAAAAACTCTAAGGAGAAAAGGAGGACTTTTGACGGTTTCGAGAGAAGTGTCTTCTTCAGGGACTTGTGGAAACTGCACATCCAAGTGGAGGTCAGTTATGCCCGTCAAAATTCCAACAAACCATCAATGAGCAAGAAGTCTGAGTTACAATTTGCAACTTCATACAGATTTGAAAAGGAGAAAAGAAAGAATGAACTTGAGGCAGGTGCAATTGCTCCAAAAAGCAAACACTTGAAAGATTACCTGATCAGGATGACTTGAAGGAGCTTCCTGGTCCTCCTCTCCTACAACACAGCTGTTGTGGTTGGTTCCCTGATCCCACCAACTGAAGTTACATAGCTTCAACAGGCTCGGTATTTTTTTGAAATTATGCTGCCGTCCTGGCTCATCTACCCTATTCTGATTTGGCAACTCGTCACAATCTGCAGCCAGTGGTAAGCCCGAACTTAAAGATGAACCTACCAATGTAGACGTGCATTTCTCGTCACTGCAATTTTGTAGTGGTTCCACTATCAGATTCTCAGTTTCACATAGCAGGCGTCGATCGTGCTCCTCAATATTTGATGCTTCATTAGAATCCCTTGAGCTTTCATGGGCAGCTAGCTCTACTCCTTCAGAGGGACTTTTGTACATACAGTCACTCCCTAAGCCATCATTCTCAGGCATCGAGCCTTCACAGAATGTCTCACCAATTGTGGAATCAACAAACTGATCTGTTAGCAAAATGCGACCTTCCATTTCCAAGGCTTGGGAAGGGAAGACGCGGAAGGAATTGGCTTCGGAACTTTGATCAGAATCAAAGAGTCCGTGCTGAGAAATTTCTTCTTCTAGAGCTTCTAATACATTGGCTCTATGTTTGTTCACATCTCGTGAACTCACATCCTCCTGAGCCCAAAGGCTTGAACGTGACAACGCGCTGCCAAAAGCGTCTTGCTCGAAACATTGACTATCAACATCTTCTGTTGGAGAGGATACGAATTCGAAATCTTGGATATCAACATGATCTCTAGCAGATTCAAATTCTTCACAAGTAGCGTGGTCAATTGCAGCAGTTTGCCTTCCTTCAGCAGTTCTACTGAGGATCCTACCAGTAGATGGATCTTGCGTTGTGGCTTTCCTGCGCAGAAACGATCTCGGCAATGCCCTTTCTTTCGCTTTGACTTCTAGATCGCTTGTGTCTACTGCATCTCCATCTTTTCTTTCCTTTCCAGATCGGAAGAAGCGACCATAGAAGAGATGAGCCCCCACTTTCAGCCTATTCGAAGCATTGCTCTCTTGGAAGGATTGACCCGGACTAGCCAGAGTTCCTACCGTCTTACCAGAGCTATTCAGAGACCTATCATACGGGAACACCTTGCTTTGCGAGGAGAGATCCTTATCGGGCTTTTGCGCAAATCTCTTGCTAGCAGATGTCCCCAGATTAAGCTCGGGACTTTCGGAGATTGCGCAAGTGTGCTTGGCCTTCAATCCAGTTGGGGGAGTAATATTAGTGACGATAGTCGCACTGCTTTTCTTCTCCTTGTTGCCGTTCCTCTGTTCGAATCGTCTCTCCGTTTGTTGAACGGGATGAGCATGACATTGTTTGTCAGACGAAACTTTCTGCATGGGCTTCGACTTCGAAGATTTCTTGGGATGCTTTGCACCACTTTGTGCCTGCTTGATTTCCATCTCTACCAGCAGAGAGCGCACCGTAGTCTGCAGCTTGCGGGATCGGCTGCTACCTTCAAGAATTTTGGCAGCGGCTTCCATCAACAAAGCCTTCTTGTTGGGGCTGCGCAAGGGGCTCTTCGCTGGCGAGGCTGCCGGTTTGCTGGTTCTTGATTTCGCTGCGAATTGGCTTCGCAGTGGCGATGAAGGCGTCGCTACAATGCTGTCAGCAGGAGCCCTCTTGATCCGCTGGGCCGAAGATGTAGACTGTGAGGAGCTTTCCGCAGACTGTTGAGCTTCTGCTTGGTGCTTTCTGCCATCGCTCACTTTGATTCTCTTCGAAGATTGAGGCCTCTTTGCTTGCCCATCCTGGTGAGCTTTCATGCAAGCCCTCGTCTTGGCGTCTGCACCAGATCTTTTGGGCCGCTGCCGCTTCTCTTGCAAGACTTCGCACAGTACGAAAGGCCCTTGCTTGACGTGCAGAAGTTGCCGGAGTTCCTTGGGTGTGTCCACGTCCACTTGAGAAGAAATGCTCCCGTCCATTGCATTTCGGCCAATCAACTTACTCACGGAGCCTTCAATCTGCTCCTTCCGCTCGTTATGGGCTGCATTGGTTGCATGATTGTGCTGAAACAGGACGACATTATCGTTCTCTTTAGATCGCATTCTAAGTTCTTTCAATCCCTCTCTGTCTCGTCCTCATCCACAGAGATTGAAATACTTAAGTAATGGTTGAGAGTACAAACCAGAATTTTCTTCGCGATGGCACGTTTGTCGCTCGCATCAACGCCGTGAAGTGGCGAATTCGGAACATCTGTAAACCGCAGAATTCAGAGCATGAGAAACTGAAAATCGTTAATCTCTTAACGCTTCGTTGCAGTAGAAAGGCCTACAGTCGGAGGGTAGCGCTTCATCCTTGCTCAATTTAGACTGTAGAAGAAGATAAGCAGTCCGTCACTCACCGGGTGCAAGATATCTCGTATTAAACGATTTGCTGCCAAGAACACGATTCCAATCAAAGAGCTGGGAAAAGACCCCGATGCAAGCGGCACCTATGTTAGCGTTTTGCTTTCGTCCCAAGGACGGCGTGGACGCCCAAACGCTCGTCTGATCATCCATAGCCGCTTCCTACAATCTCTGCTTGCAGGAGGAAGCCTACTAGATAAGAAATACACGAGTTTTGGAATTGTCGAGCTTTAGAACAGTGAAAGGCTACAGGAATGCGTTGGAGAGGACACAGATTGGGTGGTCGATAGAGCACGGAATATACTAGCGGCACTGTAGCCGCGTGCGTCTTACTACTTGAGAACAATAAAAAAAGCTCAAGGAGCTTATAGAGGAGGCTGAGGAGGAGGAGGAGGAGGCTAGTGAGGGATGAGGCGTGTTTTGAACTTGAATTGGCGCTCGGGTGAGGCTTCCCAGGACGTGCTGCGAGAGTGGACTGTAGACTGGAGGGTGGCAGTCATGCTGAAGCCAAGAAGAAAGCTCACATGTAGCTGCAGCTACAGGAACAAGAGGTACGAGCATACGAGAAAGGGGAAGGCATGGAACGCTGACTCGCCCAAAGTTGGAGACGATGTTGGGGAGGGAGCCAAAGGGGGGGCAAAGCTGGAGCCAAATGTACGAAGCAGCAGGAAGAAGGGAGCTGCGAGCAAGCTTTTTTTGAATTGGGGAGGAGCAAAGGGAGCGGAGCGCAGACCAAGAGAGCAAGATGATGAAAGGAGGTGGAGCTTCTGTGTGTTTCGGGTGTTTGCCTATCTTCCTCTTTCTGTGTGTGTGTGTCTGTGTTTGTGAATTTGTGTGTGCCACTCCTACAATTACAGTTTTGCAGCTCAGCTTTCCAGCTCGTTGCCCCTCAATTCTGTTGTGAGAGAGAAGAAGGACATAGCTTGCTTTGTATGGAATTCCACGATTGGAAGACCCAGAATGGCATGCATGATGGTTTGCAGGAGGAAGAGACTGCACAGGACTCAATGCAAGGTGGGCTCTAGAGAGAGTGATTGAAAAGAGAAGAAGAGATCCTCACAGAGAAGTGAGCTCAGAGAAGAGGAGGGAGCTGGCTTTGTAGGAAGCTGCAAGGATGGAAGACCCAGAATGGGAATGTGTAGATAAAGAGTTGCAAGAAGGAAGAGAGAGTGCTCAGGCTTGATGACCAAATCAAATTTAAACACAAAGAGAGAGAGAGAGAGAGAGATTAAAATGATGGGACTCCAAGAATGAAAGGTCAGGAGGAAGAAGATGAACTTTATTTCAAAGAAAGGTAAGCTCAAGAGGGAGTGATTGAAAAATAGAAGATGCAACTCAAAGAATATGAGCTCAAGAAGATGAACTTTTATTAAAGAACAATTCAGAAAGAAGAGAATTAATCTCATTTGCTTATGGCTCTGCAACTCCACTTCTTTAATGAAAAGCTCTAGCTTTTTTGTTCAATCCTCTCTTGCCTACATTTCTACCTCACCAATTTTCATCCATTGTAGAAGATGAAATTCTTCATTGTCACATCCTTTCACGGCTTTCTGTAGCTTCTATCTAGATGCCCCTTTTTGCTGTACAATATGCTCCCTCATCATACTCACATGTAACCTCCAATTTCCTGTCTAGTACAACATGTCTGCCTGCTTTGGGTTTCTTGCTTGCTTAAAAGTTAGCTTTGTTCTTTTTCTGCCATTATTATTTTTTTAAATTTTGTTCTTTTTCTTTTTTTAATAGGGTTAGAAAAGAGTTGGAATAGCTTTACAAACTCTTTCAAGGCAGAATCCCGAACACCTCCGCAACCTTTGATAATAGGGACTC
Organism: Dipteris shenzhenensis; assembly: GCF_047967505.1. NCBI lineage: Eukaryota > Viridiplantae > Streptophyta > Polypodiopsida > Gleicheniales > Dipteridaceae > Dipteris > Dipteris shenzhenensis. The sequence goes on along the minus strand of NC_141602.1, from coordinate 25,873,331 downwards.
TGGGGACTCAATTGTGAGCAACTACTTTGAATTGCTCTAGTGCACCCTCTTCTTTCCGCAAGTTTGCATGCCATCCCAACAAGTCTCCTTGAAAGCTTTCTAGCACAACATTGTAATGCCCCAGCAATGTGACTCATAAGTTGGGTAAAACAACCTGCCAAATCATTGTCGAGTCTCATTCATCCTTCTTTAGAATCACACAAGCTTTTCTTAAATAGGAAACCTGTTTCTACAATGCCAGCTGACTCTGAGCTGAGCATCCAACTTCCAACCATGGTAACAATGTCGTGGCCTCGCTGAATCACTTCTTTGAAATTACCTCCCACACCTGCATAACCCAGCCCTGCGACGAGCCCTTCTTTCCCAACTCCTAGAGTCCTATGCACAAAAATGATTAATTGCTCTTATCGTTGCCAAAAGAAAAAAGGAACCAACTAAATCACCCAACAACGGAATCCAACTACAGAAACATGTTGGGTAACATGTTCATCCTGTTGCCCGCCCAACAACAAATCCACTCTCAAATCAAAACGCTGCCCGTGCCGGTGCTTCAGGAATGTATTTTGCGATTTGCATCCGAGATCCCAACTCAAACGCGTTCTCATTTCTGTTAATTAATGGCCTACATTGATAGTACAGACTCTAGGATCTCTGTTTCTTTACATAGAGCATGACTTCCAAAATTGAAGTGCTGAGACAGTGTGAGACTCCCCGAGACTCTCTGAATTGGATTGAAATGAATTCATTCCGTAAATTTAATTTTGACAAACACGCCGCATGCGCTTTGGTTTTTTTTTTGGGTTTGCGGTCACAAAACCTTGTTTGGCCATTTGTGAACCGTGAGCACTCACAGTACTCTGACTCGGTGAATTAAATGTGCAATTTTTAAGAGCTCAATCTCCGATGCCAAAAGAGGTGAATTTAAACACCGCTGCAGTTCCAGAACGAGAGATCCGACGCCACGGAATTCGGGAAGGTCCTGTGCAGTCATTACGAGCTTTTAATTAAATGCGTTCATCTGAAAGTCTGTGTTTCTTATTACTCCTACGGAAAAGTGCTATTACGGTGAGTTTTGAATTTAATGGAACAAGCGAAGCGATCCAAAGTCCAAACTTCAAAGTTCAAACTCGCGAGTTCTGACTTGTCGATTCAACGACTGAGAGCCAGAACAAGGAATGTCCTCCAAAAATTGTCTCATCCCAAGCAAAATTAATTAACCTCAAGCATTCAGTCTATTCGTAATCATCATCGTCCCATGGAACGGATTTCCGACTCTGGATCATCCACCGTCACGTCCTGACGCACGAAATTGAATACTTACTTCCATCATTACAGCTTTCTGTGAACATTGCAGAATCATCGCAGTGTTTTCGTAACTTTACCAACTAGTTTCGCTAATCCTTAATAATTTTTCTCAGCTTTTTACTGCGAAATCTATTCACATGCTTGATCCGCTACTGTAGACTCGGTGTAGAGGTCTATTGATTAATCCTTATTCCTTTCTCAGTGTAGACGTCTATTGATGAATCCTTATTCCTTTATCCGGCAACCGGCCTACTTAATCTGTGCATGCAATGCACCGTACACGAATCCAGAATTGCTCTCCTTCACTCCTTGGTTGCGAATTCATTGACCTCCAGTGCTCCACCCATCTGTCAATCGCCTCTTCTGCGTTTAAAAGAGTTTAAAAGTAACTAGATTCGAGCGCAACGAAGAGAAATTCCTCGGGAGTCGGGCCTCCCCTTGAGGCTTGCCTCGTCGCTTTTAGCTCCAGTCCACACTCCACATTAAGCGCTGCAGAACCTTGCTTGCACGGGTGAGCAGAAAATGACCAAAAAACAAATCTTCCAGCCGCGAACTCACTGTCAAAATTGCCATGAATCTTGCTGATAGTGGTCATCAAATTTTGATCGTAAGTCTACCGGCGGACACACCGAATTGTAAAAAAACTTGCAACGTGTACTGCTTAGATTGTTCTCGAGAAGTTTTTCCATTTTTTCCATTCGTGAGCGTAAATGCGCCCATGTCGTCTCTCGCAAGATGTGTCTCACAAAAGGCTCCACCTTGTCATATTATTCAATCCGGATGCTGCTGGAGCCTGCGTCCCCCACTCTTTTTTATACGAACCTCTCGTAAGAGACGTAGCCTTCTTGGATCCTGCCTATGAGCCCCAAGATTCCCCTGCCACTCTGCTGAGACAAACACGTCCCTGGGAGATATCCTCAAGGCCCGAGCCTTGTCTCCTCAATGTCTGCCATTCCATTTTACAATTGCACCTCTTCAGGTCGAAAATCTGTCACAACAGTGATCAAATCCGTCTGGTTGACTACGATAATAATACAAATGGGCACGTCTTTCGGTCTAAATCAGCTGACTACTGTTGAAACAGTGACCAAATATAAGAATCAAGATGAATCAAGATCAATCGAACTAGAATTATGGAGTTGGCATTCTTGCGATTGGACCAATTTACTATTGCATTTCTTCCTGTCACGGTCAGCGACCTGCGTTGAATAACATCAAATTTGCAGCCATTCCATAAATCCATTCAGTCGTGTTGAACAGAGATCAAAGATAAAGAGTCAAGACCTTAGATTACTCGAACAAGAATGATGTTGGCATAATGCGATTGGACCCAATTCACAAATCCATTTCTTTCTGTCTCACAGCCAGCTGATCTGCGTTGAATAAACATAATTTTGCAGTCATTCCATATGGCATAGATCCAATTGAGTCGTGTTGTCTCATTTTACAATTGCGTTTTTTCTTTGTCCAAGTGAGCTGATCCGAGTAGAACACACTCAAAAATTGCATTCTTGGAGCAATAGAATTAAGGTGGCACGTGAAGGGACATCTCTTGATTGAGTTAAAATTGCATGGAAGTTGCATCGTGTGAGGGGAGCTAGGGTTGGGAAAATAAAAACAGGTTTGTAAATTGGCTAGGCAAAGGGTCTAGTAATCAGTGTAGGGTCAGCGAGAAGCATGGTGTCTAGTAATCAGGGGAAAGTGGGAATGCGAGGAGGATTTTTAATCAGTTGCATCTCGGAATAGAGAGTAAAATGGGTGCTTACATACTTCGAAAATGCACGAAGATCAGGGTAGGGAGTATTGTAAGACTCATCTGTGACTACTGCTAGAGTATTGCCAGTCTTCTTATGACAGTTTAATATGAATAAATGATTAAGACAAAGAAAACAACCACCCCCACCTTTGTTAAAAACAACTCTGATTTGCATGTGACCTCCTCCAACCATGTTTGTGGCACTTTATGGTTACACCCCCCTCCTCTGTCCTCTCTTTAGACACCAAGTCGTACCCTTGTTAGCTTTCAAGCTGTCACCACCTCTAAATTTAATGAATATAGCTCTCTAAAATTAATTAGTAAAGCTCACCCTTGCTTCCCTTTCTCCTACTAAAAGTAGCTAGGCTCATGGCTTTTGCTTTATTAAAACTACTTTGTTAGGCAAGACGGCTTTGTCTCCCAACAACCCACTCTTAGCTACCCTCCAATGATAGTGACTAATTCCTGCTCTTAACCTATTGTGAGCATAATTAAAAAACAAAGTGTAATGAAAAGGACTATGTTGTTGGTAATTTCACCCAAGAAAATAATGCCTTTTACTTTCTCCTTTATGCAACACACTCGACAATTCTCTTTTTCTCCACAAAACAATGTATACTTTTCATGTAGGGAGTGATGCAGCTTTAGTAGTCCACACATCAGAGTGGATTAATTCCAATGGCCTCTTACTCTCTTGAACATGTCTAGGAAATGGTTTTCTTGCCTATTTTCCAAATTGACAGGCTTAACATACCTTACGCATTTCTGCAACCTTGAACTTAGGCAATCCTGCAACAATATTTTGGGCCTACATTAATTTAAGTCGCTGTACATTAACATAACCAATGCGTTTATGGCAGATATCAATATCTGCAACTACACCGGTCCCATGTGCAAACATTGCTGCACTCAATTCAGGCATGTCCGCATCCAACGTAAACATCCTGCCCTTCTTCTTTCCTTTTGCTATCAAGCGACCTTTATTTTTTATATCCTCAACAAAGCATCCATGAGGATTAAATCTAACATGCAAGCCCTGCTCAACCATTTGACCAACAGAAACCAGGTTCTTGGTGATATTCGTGTTGCAACTAATTGGTTGAGGAGTGGTGGGTTTGTCATCCCCATTTTAAGAGCAAAGCCACACCACCTTTCATCTTGCTTCAACAATATTATGCTATGACTAACAACATTGCCAACCTTATCATGGATCAAAGTCAACATACATCAAAAGAACAATTAACCCATTCACATCGCAAGCTAGTTATTTGATGCTTCAGGAATACCTTCTGAGAATGTGTGCAATGCCAATGATATTAGTCCAAGATACATTGGTTTTACAAATATTGAGATATTTGCAACTTGTCCATCACTTTACATGGGTGTTTCCATCATCACACATATCACTACTACAATTTATTTGTGAGAATGGAGGAGGGTCTAGCGGTAGCGTGAAACGCCCTTGCAGTGCCCCCGAGAAGGCAAATTCAAAGGTAGCCTTGGAAATGAGTGTGGAGGTTTTTTTTCATAATTGTTAATGAGCTATTGCACGTGCAACAAAAGAGGTGTGGCCAAAGGTAAACTTCAGTTATAAATGGTATCATATTGCTAGACTAGAGAACCCTATTTTGATTTACGTACAATTTCAATAGCATAATGTTTTCAATGTTACTCATGATGTGCATTATAGTTTTGCAATTCAAAAGTCACTTTGTGTTGCCCATCTTGGCAATGCATGAGTAAGTTGATAGAGAGCAACTAGTCAAAGCCAGCTATGAGGTAGCATGATAATCCTCATCTTATGTTCAAAGATCCAAAGTTGCACTAATGAACAACTAATTATGCACCTCATAAAAAATAAACTACATGGCCTAACTTGGAGCAAGGTCAGGTTTGAACAAATTGTTATCGGGCGACGGTCCCCAACTTTGAGATGGTTCTACCTTTTGGGGAATAACTTTATAAGTCCTGCATTAGTGTCTTCAAACAAACTACCTCTAGTAGCGGCCGCATTGGCCATGTCTATAAGGCACTACCACATTGGCCATGTCTATAAGGTCCTACACTACAAGATCCAAAAAAGCCTCAAGAAATTCTGTGGTAAGACCATCGGCGGGGGCTCTATCCCTTTCTCCATCTGCTTTAGGGCCTCCCCTAACTCAGATTTGGAGAAGGGGTGGGATAGGTCCTTTCTCTAGTACTCTGAGATTCTGTAGTCCATGCTCGAGATGAGGTCGTTCATGGTTTGGGACCAAACAACATCTTTGGTGGGCTCGTCTCCTATTATGGCACTTAGTTCAGACCGAAAGGTATCAGCAACATGCCTAAATTCCGTGATTAGCTAGCCTTCTCTGTTTTTGACTTTGTCAATTAACTTCTCTAATGTTTTCTTTTAATGGTTTGAAACAAGATCTTGGACGAGGTGCCTTGCACTTCAAGCCGCAGCAGTCCACTCTTAGTCTGTGCTGCTTTTGCATCCATGTACTCCTCCTTCTGCATGGCCACTTTAGCCTCAACCATCAATGTGGAGAATAATGGGTCTGATGGATCTAGGTGGAACATCGCCTACAATGCTTGTTTCACTCGGGTCAAGGCCACTAGACTACCATTCCTCTCTACTTGTATTAATCTTTATAGCCCTTTCACTCTACAAACTACCGCCCTAACAATGCTCTCCCATCTATCACAGGGAACTACATGCTCCTCCCTTGCTCTTCTCCATAGATTCACCGCCTCTAAGCGAAATATTCTTGAATTGAGGAGTTTATCAAAAATGAATGGGATGTCCCTCGCCTTCATGCTCACCTTTGGCAAGGAGAAACTCCACTCAATCGAGGTGTGGTTTGAAATGCTAGACTTTAGGTAGTCTCCCTTCATGGGGCTGCTCATCTACCATCCCTAGCCATCGCATAGACTCTATCTAGCCTGGCCGCTTGGAAGTCTTCACCCACCTTGCAATTGCTCTAGGTAAACCCATCGAGGTTGGTTTATCAATCACAAGGCCTAGCTTGAGACAAAGATCATCCCAAGCTTCTCATTCCATGGCATCTAAATCTTCGCATGCATGCTACCTACCACAATTCCGTGAAGTTCCAATCCCTTGCTTAAATCCAATTGGGGCCTTCTATCTTAGACTGAAGGTCCTTCTAGCACTTAGCCCTTTCCTGAGTACTATTTGGAGCATGGCATGCTAATAACTCGAACTGCAATCCCTTACTCACCGCTGTGAACCAACCCTCTTCGTGGACAAACAAACTTCGGGATGAAAGGGAGTTGAGAGCCAATACTATGGTACCTCCTCTACCTCTCACATGGCAACTCATAAAGACCTCAAACCCAATTTGTTTACAAGCAAACGAAAAAGCATCCTCGCTTCCGCACTTGAGCTCCTAAAGGACTATAATCTGTGGCCTAACTTTTCTGATCACAGTCAAACATCTATTCTGCTTAACCCAATCACAACACCCCCTAATGTTCCAAGAAAGGAGTCTAGTCCCTACTTGTCTCCCATTTCCTTGCAGCACTATCCTTGGATCACTTTGTGATTTCCCAAAAAGCATCCCTAATAAAATGAAAATGGTTCTCCCTACCCGCACTAGCCTGTTTGGGCACATCCTTGAGTCTTTTTCACAAACTTCAAGATTCCGCAGGCTTGGCAAGTGAGGGCTAAGGAGTCATGAGGTTCGACTCCCTCTTTCTCTCATCTGGGCCTCGTTTTCTTGTGATTCACATTGGGCATGCTTTCATCCTGCATGTCCTGAATGTCCACCTTTAGTCGAGAAGGATTTTCAACCAAACTAGGGTTGATACCTTGCTTCAGCTGATCTTGATCACTAACAACAGTAGCCGTGACTACGGCTTCACTTGATTAAAGTTTTGCCCCTAGGACGCCAACTCCCTTTAGTAAGAAAACCTATTAAAATCTTGAGTATCAGATGAATTTAATAATATGCCATGAGAAGAAATTATTCAAATTAACATGGTTGTGTTCTACACTAAAAGAGCTTCAAATATGTGTTTAACCCTTGAAATTTGGGTAACACCTGAAAAAGTTACATTAATTTGAAAGGAAATGGGTTTTCATATTTTAGTGTATTTTTTGTTTTACCCCCCCACCCCTCGCTCATCCAAAAGAACCCCCCCCCTTGGGCCTCACATATTATGAAAGTATGTACAAATCTAGAAATCTTGCATATTTTTCAAGGTATATACCTTATATTTTGTGGGAGGGGGGACATGAAATTTTCATATTTTTCCCTTGCATATTTGAAATTTTTTAAGGAAATCCATGCATATTATATATGGACCTTGGCCCCCCATACCTTGAATTTTGGACGAGGGTAGTAACATATTACATATTGACTTGGCACCCCAAGGTTTTGCCTTTCCCTTCTTAACAACTTGGAGCCATTGCTCTGTGTGTGCCTCGTCCTCTAGCTTGTCAAAGAGGCGAGATAGAGGCAGAGTTGAGGAATTGGAGGGTCATCCAGTGAGGCTTGGGAAGGAGTCGCCTGGTCCTTGACTTGTTCCTCCTCTATCGGTGTTCTCTCCCCGATTGCCAATGCAGTGTTCATCATCCTTTCCGGGCACTCCCTCGCATAATGACCAGCTTTCTTACAAATGAAGCAGGCATAGATGTAAAGGGTCTAAATTGGACCTGCCATATGAACACCCAAAAAATTGATTTCAATGAAGTCTTGAGTTTTCTATGCTTGGTCCCAAAGGATCCAAGTGCATCTTCTTCCTGTTTGCTTCTGAGTTGGGGGGCTAGACAAACAGGACTTTCCCTAGGTAAGCAACAAGCTTTTCAACAAAGTCACCCACCGAGGGAGGTAAACTATCGAACTCAACCCACAACGAGCATTCATGATAAAGGAATTCATCTATGCTAAAGTAAGAGCTCCATAGGATAACCAAGACGGAAGCACCTGAGAACTTGAAGAGGTCGTTACGTGAAGTTTCAAAAAGGCAGCAAAGTAGAAAGAAGCCTCTTCCGAGAAATCTTGCCGAGTAGCCATTTGCTAGAAGGTCGCAAGCTAGTCAAGCTCATCTAGGGAGGGTACTCTGCCTATGAAGGATAGGCCCTATGCCCCCTCTTGCCAAACATTAAAAGCTTAGGTTTGATGTCAGACAACTAAAGGTTGCAGGTGGAACTATGCCTCCCATCCAGCCTCAAACCAACCTTTCTAAGCCACTTCCTTGGCTCTACGAGCCACCTATGAGTGCAAAATCTACCTTGTTTTATCCTCCTCCAATGGGAAGAAGCCACCCAAAAGCTTTTTGGCCATCATCTCCATGTAGGGCAATGAATCATGACTACCCTAGTGGTCTGTCTCTTGGTTCATGGGCTCATCATTTCTCTACACCTCCTTGAGGCCACGTTGGCTCCTCCAATTGGTTATTGTTTACCCATCACCATGGTTGTGGAGATAGAAGGAACTGTGCTTATTCGGGGAACTAACATGGAGTCTTGCATGGCAAAGAGTGAAATTAACTCTTCGGCTTTGTATGCTAAATGCCACATTCTCATCTACATAGTTTTCAATATCGCTATGTCTTAGGTAGGGCATCAAGTAACATGTCAGGGAAAATGAATGCAAGGTCTGTGCACTTAGTGTAAGGAATCTCCATCAAGAGTGTCTATTAGATTGGGCAAGTGACTTGATAAGATATAGCCCCTCTATGAGCTTGAGGCTTTTTTAGGGGTGGAAACACCAATTCTTGCAAGCAAGGGAAACAAATGGATTGTTAATTGGGCTCTCCTAGGTTCTCCTAGGGTGACATGTGGAAAATTAAAGGGGACTAATTGTCCTAATGTGCCCTTGCACATTTGTGGTGTGTCGGCATCTAGATCATATCCTCCTAGCATCTTTGGGGTGCTTTAGTGCCATGCATGGATATCAAATGGAGTAGGACCCTTGTACCCAATATGGGTATTACATATATTTGTGGTCATGTGGTTCACCCTTATGTAGTAGAGTAGCAGAAGCTCTATCTGTAGTAGTGGATTATTCTGCATAAGGCTATGGGGACATATGGTTTTTGTGGACCACTATAATGGGAAAAAAATTACTGTCTACTATAGGGATTTATGCCCAATGATCATTGCCTCATGAGTGAGCTAATGTATGTATGAAAAATATGACTATTCTTTAGAACTTAGACTAGTGGCATAAGCCTTCTATCCTTTGAGGTTGTGATCATTCTACATACATGATTAAGTGAAGGAACATACTAACTATCTTGCTCACAATTTGCATCAAATACTAGCACAGTTTTGAGGAGCAAATCAACTATATAGAAAGTTTTTGCATAGAAATAAGGTATCAGGGGCATGGGCCAAGCTTGAACATCTAAAGTCTTGCTAAATTTTTTAAGTTTCCTGTGTCACATTAATTGTAAATACATAGCATTTTGGGAGAATACTTGTATAATTCAATCATTAGACCTCTTTAAATAACAAGTTCATTCAAAAAACTTTAAACAAGAATATTATACCTTTTTTAGCATCTTTTGGGGACTAATAACATGTTACAATACATAGTTAGAAATGATCAAGTTCGTATATCCACATCAAAATGATCAGGTTCATGTACCCACATCTATACTAGATCAAAAATTGACCTATACATCGTGCGGGTGGATGGTTGGATGGCCTCGAGTGGGTTTGGCATGGGATTTTGGTGGCTAGGCCCATGGGGTGTTATTGGTGATATTTCGTTCACCTCCTAGGGTTACGTGTGGCATTGAGGTAGACTAATTGTCCATATACAATATGGGAGATAATGTGCCCTTAAATATGCCTAATATATATGGAGGTGTGTTGGTTCTAAAGCATCTTCGACATAAAGCTCTATGATCATGTAAGGGGGATGTGGACCTTGCACTTTTGAGTGTGCGCATGGTGACATGTGGTACACCCCTAGGGTTTTACAATTTCTTGCTCTCAAACTCAAATATCTTGAAAATTTTTATGTTGACATCTAGAGAAGAATTGAAAAAATGGTTGAGAAGAAGGGGGAAAGGCTTAGAAAATAGGTCAATTAGTGAGGTGGCTTAACTTGTCTTGATTGGGCTACATATTCTCCCCTAATACATATGAAGTACCAAAAAGGTGACAAGCTTTCAATTATGGAGCTCAATGTAACTAGAAGCCATTGACTTTCAAGAGCATATCTTCTTTCTATTATAGCTTTCTCAAGCAAAGAGCAATGTGAAAAAATCATTGGAAAAACACCCTTATTTATTAGAAGAAAGCTGGTCATGACTATATTGCTTTAGACATTGACCTTATTAATTGATATCTAATGGACATACTTCTTAGGCCTACCCTGTTAGCTCAAGGATGCTACTCATGTTGTTAAGTCCTCAAATCTATAAAAAGGGCTAGGGCACTTTGAGACCAAGACATTTGATGTTAATATGCCAAGCCATTTGAGTTAATTCATAAGACATTTGATGCTAAGGTGCCTACATCATTTGTAGACATAGAACGTATACTTTGGTCGCTTTCTTAATGTTCATTTCATTTGTGAAACTATGCACAATTTTCCATCAAGGCTTCAAAGAAATTTGAAAAAAATAATTTTGAGGACTAAGGAACGAATTAGGAGAGGCACATTTGTGGAGCTATTTTGCACTTAATTGTCCTTTAAATCTTCAAATATAATTGAGAAGGATTGGTAACGAAGAGATTCAGTCTGAGAATTTGGAGACTAATGAAAGTAATCAGCACATCTACAGGTTCTCCAAAGAAAGATGAATTCAAAAACACTTAATGGCATGTGAGGGAAGGAAGCTTGTAGAAATCAAACAAAACAATTCTTGCAAAGAGAAGGCAAGCGCAAAAACCCTCCTTGGATGTTATGAAAGTCAATGAAAAAAGAGAAACTGCCATCGAATATATTGAGATTTTGTCAAGACCAATGATGGAAGGAGAATAAAAGTAATAAATACTCTCCCTTATCCAGTGGTACAATAGGATTCAAGGATCTTCCTGATGCCTCTTGCAAGAAATTACTTTTTTGAACAACAAAGATGGGAACTTCAAGCCTTCTTACCATAACACGGAGAATGCAAAATTGACAGCGGTGGCAAAGAATCTAAAATCATGAGGCTCCACCTTTATCTAAAAATAGAGAGACGGAAACAAAACAAAAAACATAGCCTGCGTGGACATAAAAGATTATTTAATCAATTTTTAAAATAGCTTATTCTACTCATAAAAGGATTATTTGAAACTAATTCATGGAAATACTTATCCTACCCATCTATTTGTGAAGCCTTACATTGGAATTTACATACACTTTGCTTTCTAGTTTAAGATCTTTATGTGGTGACAAAGTTGTTTAGAACATGTACAAATATGCGAAAGCTATTAACTACTACTAGTCACCAAATGCTTCATTGTTTCAAAGCATCAAACATGATGCAAATGAGATACTCACCATCTCCCTGGTATGATAGGAATCTAATCAATCTTGGAGTACAAAGGAAAATGTACAAAATGTGGTAATTTATTCTATTCAAATCAAATTATCGAAGAAGTGTGGTAATTTATTCTATTCAAATCAAATTATCGAAGAAGTGGAAGAGTAAGAACTCCTATCCCTAGCCTCTATTATATGATAGAAAGCCAAGGGGACCCCGGTCTATAGCACCATGACATCCCAAGATGTGAAAAAAATTTAGAGCAATCAGAAGGGGGTGGTCTATAGTGCCACGATATACCAAGAGGTGTCAAAGGGACAAATCGAGAGCAATCCCAAGTCCTTTTGAATGAGATCAATCTCTCTTGAGTTGCTACTGTAGATCTCTCCCATTGACTCTTGATGAGTGAAAATGAGATTTGGCCCAAATAGAAGCTTATATATCAACCATGATGGATGGATGCAACATGTGCACATCACGAACACTAGATCCACCACAATGTAATACCAAAAACCATCTCCCAAGCCAATCTTACTAGTGAGGAAGGCAGAGTACCCACAATTGGGATAGGAATCAAAACCAAATCCTATGGATCCATGATGCTAATATCTATGCTCAATCTATAGGAGCATGCCTTAGATGGAATTGCACATTGAAGAGAGCATGGTCAATAGCCTCATACTCATATAAAGCAAAGGCACCCAACCCTTTTCCACAAAGAGCTATCCCCATGTCATTTGAAAGATGCAAATGCAGTATAATGCGTGAATAATGAGGTGAAAATACAAAAATATAGGTCCAAACTACCATGGCAATGTGAAAATTCCACAAGCCATGCTTGCAGCATTCCTCTACAAGCTGGCAGCTCATAGAAAAAGAGGCTCTACCCATCTACAATGACCATGAGCCCATTGGGATACTCCTATGAATGGTAAGACAAAGAAATTATGAAACTTTCTTGGATCTACCGAATACCCAAAAGTGGATCCAGAACCTTGACATAAGCTACTCAATAAAATCACCTAGGCCTACAACTGTGGGGTCTATGATGAGTGCCTCTATGCTAGATCTTGTATTTGGTCCTCGTCAGATACTAAAAAAAGTGCAAAGGAGGAACTGAATCAGATAGAGCTAGCCAAGTACACTCCCCCGAATCCCACTCCACAACTCTGCTAAAGGCTAGTAGGATCCTAATAAACCTCCAACATGAGGCTAGTAGGGTCCTTATAGAAGAATTCCAAAAGGGCTAGTATCATTGTTTGATATGTCCATTCATGCCATGAATGATATGTAAGAGAGAAGAGATGTCCATTGTATAGGAGAATATCTATGGTTTTTGTGTGTGAGGAAAAGTCTGGTTTTTGTGTGTGAGGAAGAGTCCATGTCTCATCTACAAAACATAGTTGAGGAAGGAAAGCTAGAGAAGTTCACTTGGAATTTTGCACAATGAGTTTGTATGAAGAGATATCGACTTTGGTAGGACAAGGTCCATGGCTTTTGTGTGTGACTAGAATATCATGAAGAAGAGTACATATCTAGTCCACAAAAACATAATTGAGGAAGGCACACTAGATAACTTCAATCAGAATAATACATAGTAAGCTACTTGCCTTCAATGTGGCTAGAATGTGTGGAATCAGATTTCTTATGATGGGTATTGTGTGAGAGGCCTATAACATGAGACTTTGTAAACTTCCTCCCTTTTGGTCCATGTTGTGTGATAGCTCTTCCTGCCAATGCTTAGAGGAATTGTAAACTAACTAGGGTGGTGTGTGAATCAATGGCAGGTGGGACTTGTAAGGCAATGTGTTGACAAAAATTACTACTAGAGTGGTCTTCAAGTCTTTGATGTTGGGTAGCTCTCTTATTGCTAAACTAAATGATAATTGGTGATTGTAGAAATTGGATGCCAAATGGTGGAGGAGCAAATTATAGGAGAGTTAGTTGGCTTTCTAAAGATTAGTTTCTTTGCTAGAAAGTGCTCCATCAATGGTTGCTAGTCCTTGGCAAAAGGGGTTAATGTTTCTACATTGTGTCTAGTGTATAGGAGTGCTGTATAGGAGTGCAGTGGAAAGTGCGAGGTATTTATTTTAGGAATGTTTGGTGCTAAGAGGATTGTGGAAGAGGCTGGAGGAGGCAATCTAGCAGGGAGGCTTGATTTTGAGGTTTTTATGGACCTCGGTGTTTATCGAGGATGCCTATTAGTCCTGCTGATAGTTGTGGCATGTTTGTTGTACTTGAGGGGTGTGAGTGTGTTGGTTGTATGGAGTGTGCGAAACCGGCTAACATTTGAGGAGAAGGTTTGAATAAGGGAGTGTTGGATTTCAATGTGGTCTTGTAGAATTTGAAGGCAGTTGAGAGCAAGACAATTCTTAACATCTATCGGTCAATTTTGTTGTAAGGGCTCTAGGTTGCTAAGCAAAATCAATGCCATCCTCTAATGAATCTCAATGTGGTGGACTCTCTATTTTCGGAGAATGCTAGAGTTAATTGGGCAAAGCGTGTTAAACTCCTCTTGAAGGAGTGGATGTAATAAATTGCTAACGATGATGCTTCATTCATGTTGATAATCTTGGAATCTTTTACGAGGGTGATAATCTTGGAAGCTTTCATAAGTCATTGTGCCATAAAAGTAGGCTTTTTCAAAAACAAGATAAATGACTTAGTCATTCACAAGGCCTGCCCAAAAGGTTGGTGGAGGACAAAATCACAAGTTGATTTTGGAAGGTGCTGAAAATCGCACCATTGCACCAATTTGGATCTTCCTCTGCCCTCTACTTAGAGAACTCTGAAATGGCTTGACAAAGGCTCTTTGAGCTCACAGAGAGCTCCCTGACATGTATTAAGTGCTCAAAATTGTCTTCACGCGACTAATTGCAGAGCTGCAGCTTGAATGTGACACCAAAGGGCAAAGGGCGCAAGTTCAAGCCTTGTGTGCACTAGCCCTACTCGTGAGTGAGGGAGGCCAAAAGGAAAGCACATTTTGGGTTTTTAAGGAATGAAGTTTGGCATCCAATCAAGAATACGAGTTTCTTTTTTATGATGATAATTTTGCAAGAGAGGTGTAGTCGTTGTCGATTGCTTGGAGAAGAAATAGAAAGAATTTGCACTTTAAAGGAAAATCTCACATCCTTTTCTAATTTAAAAGAGACAGCGTGTTGCATTCGGTGATGACAAAAGCGGTTCTTTTGAAGGGGCCCAAGCTGTCGGCCGCCGACTCCATGCTTTTTTGATTCTGCCCTTTTGATATCATTGCACCAGCCTGCCAGATTAAGGTTCAGGAATTCAAGACGGTCGTATCTTACGTTCTCCTTAATTATTATACATCTTTTGCATTACGAATTTACGATCGGTTCGTTTGTTGTAGAGCATCGGATTCCTGAAATAGTGCATTTTTTGCATGGGTGATGAAATCCATCCTTACAAACACCTTGGCATTTCGTGCAGGAGCACGGACTGACTCATGGATGTTACAACTTATTTACAAAATCTATGAGTGCTCACCTCGTTGATTTTGTTTTGTACCGGGCTACATTTCTGTGTGGTGATTCTTCTGATCGATGCCCAAAAGCAAGCAGCTCTCCAACAATCTGAACAACAACGGAGTCGTATGATTGTAATTCTATTGTCAATCCATTTTGTATGATGATGCACTCGTGAATCGCAGCGCACTATAATGTTATGTATCATGCAACTTCTGCCTGTTGTAAACTTGTCAATAAACGTTATGTATTATGCAACATTTCGTTTGCACATTTCTACGTCCGTCTACCGTCCTGCTGATATGCAAACCAGCTACGTGTCCCCGTTCCCTGACCAGTAGAAGAGAGACGAAAAGCCACATTTTCAATGCCCTCAAAAGTTATTATTCATGAATCATCGCATCTCTCGTCTCTCTCTGTCACCTCAACTTCTTTTCCAATTGTTTCGCCCATCTTCGTCATGCTCAGACCGGTGTATCTACTCCTCCCTTCAACAAATCCTGGAAAGCCTGGCCGCTGTACGAGCCATCTACAATCTTCTTGGCTCTACCCTCTGCCTTGAGTACCGCTCATTGCTCAAGCTCCATCCTCGTGACAGACGGTTCTAGACTCTAGTAACTCCAGTTTTCTGTGGTAAAGAACCCTCAGTCTGGACTCTGGACTCCGGACTCTGAGTCTCTGATACGGCTAGTCTGGTTCTCTGATCCATTTCAACCCCCCTATACATTCAATGCCAATCGGAGACGTCTTTTCGGGTTTCGCATCAGTCTCCCAATCGCTTCCTTCAGGCCTGGGAATGTCAATTTTGGAGTGACAGTATGTCAATTCTTCGCGTGATGTTTTGTGCTTTGGAAGTTGGTAGCTACTAGGTGGTTCTCCAATAGCTATCGTGCCGCGTCCTGGTTCGCAACTTCGCATACTTGCAAGGCAGTCAAGCCCAAATATATAACTGCGTAAAAAACGCCACGTTTTTCTTGGGGCATTGCAGTGTGAGGGTTACGTTTGTGCCACAATGTCATGTATATGCGATTCTTTCGTTGTCCAGATGCAAGTTGTTGCTATACGAATTCGAAATCACTTTGACACGCTGCCACCTTGTCAGCGTAGGCCAATAATATATTATCGCCTCTAGGGTCATAATCGGATGGGTTCACAAGAAGAATAAAGGAAGAATAAAGGTCTTATCATTCTTACAAGGCACATTACTCGTAGCCTCCATGAATTTTAGAAGACCCCAATTTTATTATTCATTAACAGAATTTTAATTTTAAATTTTGCAACACCCTTCCAAGGGGGTTTTACCCTTATAGAGACTCGTAAATTTTTTTAAGGCATTCAAAATAATGGTGATTTTTGAAATTATCCTTCAACATAGAAAGAGAGAAATTTTTTTAACATTCAAATAAAATTATCATGTTTAAGTTATCCTTCATAATGGACGGGTAATATTTTTTTTATGTTTCAAAAGAAGGGCATGCTTATTATAGACCTTCAAAAGAAGGGCCAACTTATTATTGACCTTCAAATTTATTTTAAAGAAATTACAGAATTTAGAAAATCATTTACAAGGTGTCAAATTGATGATGAAGGAAGTTGTGGGTAGTTAATAGCCTTGGCCGGTGTGTTCAAAATTTTCCTGGGCACTGCACAACGGGCATAGACTCTCTCTTAGGAGTCAGTCTCTTTCTCTGCTTTTCCTCATCAGCTCTCTTCTGGAATCTGCCCTATTGGCTTCATCAACAACAAAGTCTAGAGATGCCCGTGAGTTGCAAGTCTCATTGCTCAAGACACAATCGGCTTCAAAGTTCAAGGATCGGGTCCTGCCACGGGAGTCGAGTGGATGCGTTCCTACGAGTACCATGACCTATCTCCAATGGGATAGGGACCTTAGATGGGTAAAGGATTCTTATCACCATCTTTTTTCTGACCTTAAAGCTATGGCCCCATGCATATTCTTTCCTTGTGAGTTACAGACTTTAGCTTCATCAAAGATGGCGTTAAGTGTACTCTATCTATCCATGATCATCATAGAACTCATCACTACAAAATGGTACTTAAATGGTACTTAGGCTCCTCTCTACTTTCTCTCCTCTCTTCCTAGCTATCCTCCTCTGTGTGCCTCACAACTTCCCCATATCATCCCTTTAGTCTTTCCACTTCATGACCTTCTCCCCCTCCTTGCAACATGCTCTCTCAGACCTTCACCTTCGATCCACCTCACCCTTCCAGGGGCTCTTTATGCAACTACTCCCTCCGCCCCCTTGCCTCTGCTAACCTCCACTCTCCTTGTGGCATCTCGTTCACCTCACGTCTCCTTGCGGCTACTCCCTCAAACCCTCATCTTCCCTATCCTCATGTATACCCTCTCATCTCTCTCTCCTATCCCAACTCCCTTAGCCTCTTGCCAACCCTTCTCATGTTCCTTTGCTCCATCTTGCCCTCCCCTCTCCTTACGAGTTGTTCCCCTCACCTTCACTCCACCTCCCCGAGTTGGCAACTACACCTGCCTTTCAAACTAACCCCAAGTCTAATTTGTATGATGCTAAACAATTTACAAAATTTGTATAGCCCAAAGTAGCATAGGTCTCTCTTTGAAAATGAGAGATATGGCTACATAGGAATGGTCAAGCTCCACGATTCAAGATCTTCATAGACCACAGTCATGATATCCCAAACTATGCAAGTTAAGAGCTTTGTTCTATGCATGATTTGTTTCTAAAGCTCTAATTGGTAAAAAACATTAGAAAAAGTCCAAGGAAGAGATGGAAACCATAGAAGAGTGATGGGCTCTCTCTTGTTAATACAAAGAGTTTGAAGAATGAAGAACTACCATAGTTTTTAGGCTCGGTTCTAGTTGCCTTTTCAAACAGCATAGGCACTTTGATCAAAAGATGTTGCATGCTAAGATGAGGCAAAGGAAAAATATCTGAAGGAGAGAACAATCTATGGTTACCTCTTGCAGATTGGTTGCTTATGCTTTATCTATTATCGCCTTTTATGATTGCAAGCCAATTTTGAAATTGCAGTATATACAAAACAGTCAGAGATGTTATTCCAAAGTCTATAGTATATGGAAGATGTTTCTCCAAAGCCTATCTTTCCTCAACCTTTCTTTCATTCATAGAGAAGCATTGTCTCCACTCAGCTTATGAATTTTTGTTGCACGCCAATTTTTGTGTCACTCCTTACAGAAGCCACAACAGTAATGGAGATGCCTTCACCAAGTGAGGGCTTATGGCTAGGTTAAAAAAGAGCTCAACTTGCTGAAAACATTTGCGTATGGAGAGTATGGAGCAATGTTGAGAGTGACACACGTGAATTGCACTTTTTGAATGAATTTGGGGGGAAGGATGATGCCGTGAATTCCTTATGCAATGGGGGGTGAGCTATGCATGTAGCTAACCTAATACAATAGCCCACAAAATGCCAATTGCAATCAAAAAATAGCAAAGATGCAGGGCATATTACATAGAGAGAGGAGGGGATCCTTAAACAGAACATCATTTTCCTTACCTTTATGATCCGCATTCATCCACAGAAATCAACACCACACCTGTCTAAATGAGCACTTGTAATGTGTCTCTAATATTATTGGGATGGCATTGAATACCTTTAATCTCTTAGCAACCTTGTCCTGCATTGAATACCTTGAATCTCAGTACAAACTCCACCTTGCAACACAAAAGGTTGCCTGAGAGCTACCTCTACCAACTTCTCTTCAAGGAATCAATTAATGACCAAAGTAAGAGACTAATTCGGCACAACTTGTAATAATATGATATTTGCTACTTCTTCTAACCTCGATAGACTCTAAGTGCCTCTTTATGCCTTAGCTTTACAAAAGAGAGGGTATCTATCCATCTCTATCCACTTACACAATAATTGAGACCTTGAGGGAGCCATTAGCCGTCTACTCATTGCACGCACAATTAAGATAATCAAGAGGCTATCACAAGCTACAGCTTAAATATCATCCTAAAATTGTTGGGGTAAAGGGCAGTGTGCCCACCCACTTGTACAGTGCCCATGTATACTCATATATATATGATAGAGGAATAAGCTGGAGTAGCTTTTGCTCCACCACTTTTGGTGTCTCCTTATCCCTTCCTGAGTGCTCCCTCTTCCCCCTCAACTGGTATCAGAGCCCACGGCGTTCGATCTATGAGGAGCTCTTTGAGCTTGGCAATGGAGCTGTCGGGAGGCTGATGGCCGTCGAGCACGGGCATGGAAGGAGCTATTTGTTGGCGACGAGTGGTGGCTATGGCGATGGCGGAGCTTGTGGCGATGGTGCTGGAGTTGCCGTGAGTAGTCCATTGTGGGAGGAGGCCAAGTTGCAGGGCTATGGCGTTGGAGGCCACTCATTAATGGAAGTGCGTTGCAGGTCAGCTAGAGGCATGGAGCTCGTGGAGCTTGTTCGTCATGGTAGAGAAGCATTGACATTGAAGATGCTATGAAGGCATTGAAGGTGCACTGTGGGTTGAGCCGGGGAGCCTTGCGTTAGGTGCTCGTTGTAGTTCCATCAATGGAGCTACTGTTGCATAGAGGCCGGCTTAGGAACCGTCATGGCGGCTACTTTCTTGCAGCTCGTTGGAGAAGCTGAAGCCTTGGTTGCTACTCTAGGCATGTCTGCTACTGCAAACTCCTTTGAGATCGACTGAGTCGCATGGGCGCTTGTTTGAAGTTTGAGGCGCTGAAGTGTCTCGGTCGTTGGGAGCCTGGCTATTGTGTTGTGACTCAGAGAGGCACTGTTATTGCTTGTTCTATTTGGAGCATCATTCGCTAGCCTACAACTCTGTAGGAAGGCCGTTGAAGGAGTCATCGGATGGAGGAGGCTTGTGCTCAATGAGCTACTTGGATCATGGGACTTCGCTTGGCTTGTGAGCCCATTCGTGGCGATTGTGAGTCATGGTTGCTTTCAGGGTGCCAAAAATGAGATGGTGTTGGACGATGCAAGCTGCATGGAGAGAAGAGTTGACGATGCTGAGGAGCCATTGTAGAGCCGTTTGCTCCATTGAGTCACCGTCTTGAACGTGGCTGGGCCGAGAGGGCGCTTGGAGCATGTATTCCTGTGGAGGCACATTGATGAAGCTAGAGCTGCCTCAGTCTCTGGAGATGTATGAGGCATCGAGTAGTTTCTCTCTCTCAGAGATACAAAGGACCTAGTCTTTCTCTCGCGAACTATTTTAGAATGAGAAACACTCAGCCTTTCTCCAATGAGAAACACTCAGCCATAGCCATTCTTGGCACTTGCAGGTTCCAGTCTTGGCATAGTTCTTTGCCATTGTCTCTAGCTCATCTGTGAGCTGTTGGGGAGCCTCTGGATTGCATGTTTGATGCAGTTGAATGCCTGGGGGATTGCCGGTGATTGCATTTATGCTCTTGGAGCTGAGGACACGCTGATTTGAGGCTGTTGCTTGGACACTTTGTGGGACTAGTCATATGCCATTTTGCAATCTTGCACAAGGAGCTTTCGATCTGTACATCACTTTGGCAGTGGCAGTGACACATGCTTTTGACAGTGGTACATGCCTAGTTGAGATGCATTGACAGTTCGTTGGATGCATGGTTATTTGCCTATGTTGGATACATACGGTGGTACGGTGATGTATTGAGATCCTGTCAGATTAGCATTGTTTGGAGCTGTTTCAAGGCTGGTTTGTCAGCATTTTGGGGCTGATTTGATACCGTATTCGGGGCTGATTTTATGGCATTGTGTTTGCCATTGGTCAGGACATTACAATTGCTGTTGTTGCTATTTTTATAACAAAACAATCATTTTCAGGACTGAATATCTCTTTCCTGGTGCGGAATTGCACTTTGTGCCGAACTGGAAAGTTGTAGCTCACAGAACATACTACAACTTTGCTTTTGGAAGCAAATTGATCCGGTATAAGCTGCAGGAGTTACAGCCTCTGCAAAACCACAAAAAGTTGTAGTCTACTGTCTATTTGTGACCAATGTGCAGGAAGCTGTTTTTCAAGTGAGAATATCTGAGAATCCACAAGGATTTGGCTCTTGAGGTTGACTAACAAGTTGTAGATTTTTCTACAAGCTACAACTTTGTTGTTTACAGCTTTGGCATCCAGTCTTTCAGTGAAAAGATATCACTGTTCAAAGACAGGGACAGCGTGTTATTTTGCCCAAAGTGGCTGTGAGGTATTGTTGTAGGGATTTCTCTTGCACAACAGTGAATTGGGAACTCACAGTAAATTACAGAAAGTGATTGGGATCTCACTTCAGTCCAAGGGCATTATTGGCATTTTGGCAAATCACTTTGGCACATTTGGCAAGTGGTGAATGCTTGATTTTGTTGCCAAAGGATTGCACACTTGAGGTGATGCATTGGTGTTGCAGTAAATGCCATTTCGATGCATTATGGATTTGCATTGGTGGATGCCGCACTGATGTGTATGGATAGTTGAGCTGGGCTCCTATTGCCATTGGTTGAGCAGGCATTGCTCATTTGGTTCAGTGCATTTCTTACTTGGATTGCTAGGCATTGGCAGGTTACTGGGCTGCATATATTCTTGTTTATGCCTCTTTATGGCTGAGTGCTTTTGAGCATTGGATCAGCCAATTTATTTGGAGACCTGATTGGTCTGGACAACACTATATTTTTTGGTCATTTGGGTTGCCTATTGCACTATACTGCTCTTTGGTTGTGACCTATTGTGCCACAAATATGGCATCTATAGCTGGTAGTGCCCTCTTTGATATTGAGAGGTTGGATGGATCAAACTTTCAGTATTGGAAAGAGCAGATTTATGATGTGTTAGTGCAGAAGAGGCAGCATAAGCCCATTCAATCCAAAGGTGTCAAGCCTAATAGTATTAAACAGAGTGATTGGGATGACATGGATGAGCAAGCGTGCTCTATCATTCACGCGTGCTCTATCATTCAGTCATCACTCTCGAAGTCAGTCTACTTGCAGGTACAGGATGGTGTACAGGGTGTAGACTACCATGCATATGAGTTTTATACTCGTATATGCCGGATGTATGACCATGATAGTGTTATGTTACAGCATGATGGGCTGAAATGTCCTGATGGGCTGAAATACAGCCTTGATATGCACTCCAAAGGTCGATCAATTGGTAGAAATAGGTCATGCTCAAGGGGGAATTCTAGGAGCAAGTCTAGCTCTTGGACTTGTGTTAGATGTTTCTATTGTGGAAAGTATGGCCACATGAAAAAGTATTGCTGGAAATGGCTGAGAAAATACAAGAAGAAGAGCAAGGTTAAGAATGACAGGAAGAAGGAGAAGAAGCATGTTGAGCTTCAAGGCGTGGATGCCAGGGTTTCCACTGACAGTAGCAGTGATGAAGGCATTCTTTTGTCTATGTCTAACACCTCCTTCTTGGCCACTGATGTACCCATTCTTGGTGATTGGATGTTAGATCCATGTGCTTCATGTCATATGACCCCTCATAGGTCATGGTTCAGTGCATATCAGGAATGCATTGTGGAGAGTGGTTTGATGGGCATTGATCATTCTATGGATGTCTATGGTTATGGGGATATCCACCTTGTTATGCCTAGTGGCTCTATTCTTGTTCTATAGAGGGTTACACATATACCAGGACTTGCTACGAGCAAGATCAGTACTGGACAGTTGGTTGAGGCAGGTTATCACGTCTCTTTGGGTGATCATGCATGGAAGATTGCTAGAGGCAATCTGGTTATGGCTAGGGGATCACGGGTTGGATTCTCTTATGCATTGCATGTATCAGGTGTCCAGGATAAGATGCTTATGATTAGTAAGCAGCCATCAGCTAGTTTATGGTATGCCAGACTTGGACATATGTCTACTGCAGGTATGAAAGCCCTTACAACATTGAGATACATTCCTGTTATGGATGTCTCTCAAATTTTATGTCATGATTGTGATGATGGTCAGCAGTCAGGATCCTCCTTTGTGAGGAAGACAATCAATGAGAGGTATCTTGAGCCATTGCAGTTGGTTCATAGTGCAGTTTGTGGGCCTATGCCTACCGTTTCACTAGGTGGTGCCTCTTACTTTGTGACATTTATTGATGCTGCTACAAAGTTCATATGGGTCTATCCGATTCGGCAGAAGCATGATGTATATGATACATTTTAGCGCTTCTTGGGTAATGCTGAAAATCAGTCAGGAAAGAAGCTATTGAGCTTGATGACTGATGGTGATGCAGAGTTTACCTCTTCTAGATTTCAGCATCTATGTGATACACTTGGTATCAGGAGGGTGTTGACCACTCCTCATCTTTCTGCTCATGATGCCTTAGCAAAAGGCATAAATCGAATTCTATTGGACAGGATTGGTAGCATGCTACTGTATGCAGGTCTTACCGAATGCTATTGGGCTGAGGCATGTAAGACAACTGCATACTTGCTTAACAGGTCACCCAGGAGATCTCTGAATGGTAGAGTGCCATTTGACTTCTTGACAGGTAGGGCACCATGTTATGAGCATTTACGTGTGTTTGGCTACGAGGCTTATGCTCATGGTTCCTGATCGAGGAGGTGTATCTTCCTTGGATACAGTGAGTCCAGTGAGGACTACAGGTTATGGGATTCTTCAACTAGAGAGTTGATACGCAGCCATAATGTCTATTTCAGAGAGGATGCTATGTTTAGACAGCCCAGGACTATGGATAGCAGGAGAGTGGTGTTCCAGGAGGGTGTAAGTGCACTGATACCTCTGAATTCTTTGCAGGGGCAGCCCATATCCCTTGGAGTGGGAGGTTTTTCCCACGGTGAACAGGTTATAAAGTTGGGACAGCCACGATTACTTCCTGATTTTGGTCAGAGACGGTCAGATGTCTCGAGTATTCCACAGGTTTATACTCCTATGGAGATTGTTGATGCATCTTCTGTGGACAGTTACTGTTTACTCCCAGGATGCGGAGTGCCTCTTGCAGATGAGGATGAGGCTATGCATGGTGAGGAGGAAACCTTGACTAATGATACCCGGTATGATCCATTGGCTAGTTATGCCAGGACAGATGTGGTTTCTGTAGTTATTGACTCAGGTCATATTGCGCATGGGCAGAAATCATTGATGTGTTTGCTTCGTAAGTGCCTCCATGGCCAGAAGCAATCCCCTCGAGCTTGGCTTCATAGGTTTGATACCGTTATGAGAGCTCAAGATGTGATGCGCAGTGAGACAGGTTATGGTCTCAGTATTCAGGAGGTTGCTATCCTTCTGAGGTTACTTGCCATATGGTTCCTTATGGACAGGGATGCTTTGCAGTGGGTGCTGCATGGTCTTGATGATGTTTGTCAGATACTTGGTTGTTTCAGTATGGAGAGGGGGAAGTTACTGAGTACTCCATTGCCTGTATTGGCTCCATACTTGAAACACAGCAAGTTTGATGATCATAGATCAGTTGAGCAGCAAGTTATAGTTGATATGGCAGCCATAGTACTTCATGCATCCATGACTGTGTTGAGACTTGGTTCTCACATGTTTGCCATTGGGGCTACACTTTCGGTTCTTGCTTCCGTTGCAGTGGGAGTTGGTAGCATGATTATGGCAGATTTTGGCAGTAGGGAAGCGGTTGTGGACATCAGGTCGTTATGCTTCCAGGAGCAGCATGCATGTGATGCAGGTTGGGTAGACCAGCAGAGGTCTATTGTAGGGCATGTGCTTATGGTCACAGGTGGTACAGAGATATTTTCTTTGCACAGTGACAGTTCGAGTGCTATGGACTTAGCACAGGAGCACGTGGTGGTGAGAGTTCACTCTCCCAGTGAGATCTGGCATGAGATCTTGGTTGACAGGCATCTACAGCTTGTCATTTTCTATCCTACACACCTGATGTTTGCTAGCAGCTTATCCTCTATGCACTTTGCACATTGTAAAGTGCCGATGGGCATAGGATGATGGTGTGGTCATCTTGTTTTTCAGCTATGGCTGATTGTATTATATGTGTACTATTATATGTGTACTATACTCCCTTAGAGGCACACTGCCTTTAAGTGGGAGGTTGTTGGGGTAAAGGGCAGTGTGCCCACCCACTTGTACAATGCCCATGTATACTCATATATATATGATAGAGGAATAAGCTGGAGTAGCTTCTGCTCCACCACTTTTGGTGTCTCCTTATCCCTTCCTGAGTGCTCCCTCTTCCCCCTCAAAAATTACTCAAGGTGGCCAATAAGAAAGAGTAGGGTTGCCAATGACCCTGTTGTGATCAAACCTAGGTGTTCAAATTAGCAATTGATTCTATTTTCCACATTGACTCCGCATGCTCTCTATATCACTAGTGTTGACCAATTAAATCAAAATTCTTTATCTTTGTTTAAGTATTGAAAGCTATTGATACACTAGCAACTAAGAACGCCTTAATAGGAGTAGAGAGCTCATTATGCATGATCTCCCAAGGTGTTGTGCAACCTTGGGGGAGTGTTTCCAAAGAGTTTGGCTTCCATTTGGGGATACGGCTGAGAGTGGTGGTGGCCTTAAGCATTATAAAAAAGAGTGCTTGAGTGCCTCAAAGTTTGAAGAAGGTCTTACAAGTGGAATTAGTGCTTGAAATGTGAGGGAAAGTGATCAGAAAGCTTGCATGCATAAGGAAGTTTCAAGCAAGATGAGAGGTGAGGAGGATCATTAAAGTTGATGTGGAGAGAAGGACTAGAATGATAGATATCAAAGGTTGGCACAACACAAGAAAAAGTCATTTTGTGGTTTGTATTGTTCTTTTGCATGCAATCAAATGTGAGCTTGAGAATGTGGTCAAAGGTGGTGTCTATCTTTACTTCACTGGTCGAATCCCATCATTGGTAGAGTTGGAGCAATGCCTAGTTTAGGAATGTGATCTCTCATTTTATAGGTATAGGCTCGTTTTCTTGGAAAATGATTTTTTCTTGGTCAAGTGTTTTTTCAAATCAATTCATAATGATCTGCTAGGTCATTCATTCATGTTTGCGGGTGATGTCTTGGCAATTCCTTGGAGTCCTTCCTTCTTGGTGGATAAAAATTTATTTAGCGAATGTTTGGTTTGGGTGTTCTTTCCTAATCTGTCCTCCTAGCTTGGGGGCTTTTAAAAAAGGTTGGGTCAGCTTTGGGTAGGGTTCTTCTAGTGCCTCTTGTGTCGAAGCTACCCTTTGGGCCAAAAAAAGCTTGGACTTTATTGGACAAGGTGCAAGATGTTTTGAAGCTTGTTAATGTTGATCTTGGTGATAGCACTATTATTTCTTAGTAAGTATGCTTTGGATGCTTATTATGTGTGTAATCAGTATGGTGATTTTGCTTGGAAGCACCTCATCAACGAAAAGAATACCTCGGTGCAAAGAAGGATGGTACTCATGATGTAGATGATACAAAAACTAAGGAGATACCTTTGTGTGCATGTGACAAGCACACTCAATCATCTTCCTAGACCTTGTTCAAGATGGGTGTCTTCCCGAGTGACTCTAAGTAGATGGTTGATGCTACTAAATACAAAGTTTGGAAGCTTGTGGACAGAAGAAGTAAAGCTAGGAGCGATGAGCCAAGGAAGGGAATCCCCTCAAGAGCCAGAGAAGAAGAATCAAATTGTCAAGAGAGACAAGGTTGGAGGTGGATCAATGCATGCAAAGTAATGATGTTTACACATAGCTAGTTCAAAAGGAGTCACAATTATCTAGGTTTGATAATGGTGTACTTCAAAAGAAAGTTATGGAGGAGCCTCTTCCTTACGTAAGTGACGAAGTCCTATTAGAAGCTAATCACAAGAAGAGGGTGCATGAGAGGAGGAAAAAAGGAGAAAGCCTCGCTCATGGAGGAAAATGCAAACTTTCAGCATTAGATACGACACGGCATGTCGAAGAGAATTAACAACGGTGCAAGGAACCCAAAATGAGGGTAAAGAGAACAATTTCAACTACCTTAGGGATGCCTATAAGGTAATTTCCCAATAATGTTTTAGTTATGTGTTTGTAGGGGTGTCTATTCCATCATGGAATGTCTAATGTGGTTGTGCTAAAATCAAGCAAAGGGCTTACTTAGTGATCTTATATAGAAAAAGCCTGAAATTTTCTCTTATTTCAAGAATTGAAGTGTGGTGATGGAGATTGTTTTTGGTTTGTTGCTTTTGGTTTAATGGAGGGGAGGGTCAGCAATGCTAGTTAGAGACTCCTAGATTGCTAGGGAGGTGTTCAAAGATAATGTAGGTTGTCTTGAAGCGTTTGAGATTTCTATCAATAATTTTTTATTTGGGGTGTATGCTCTGAAGTATTCTTATGATAGAGGGGAGTATTGGAAGTTGTTGATGTTGGAAAAGATCCCACAGGGAATAAATTACTTGGGGGGGTTTGGAACATGACTAAACTAGATGGGGATAGGTCTCATGTGAGTAGGTTGATGTCATATGTAGAATTGGATGTTGTCACTGAGATAAAGATTTGATTGGTTTAAGGATACACTCTAGCAAAATATTCAAGGATTGTATGGAATAGATTTGGGTTGGAATGCCAGAGTTTTGGTGTTGCAACATATTCTAACTATAGTTGTGGTTTATGTTTCTTCTATCTAGAATTTCAAGCATAGTCATTGGTTAGAAGGTGAAAGCTACTTAGAGATTTCTTATGCATGGAAGATGATGGCAAAAGATGTCTATGTTACATTCCTTTGGATGCCATGAAGGTTCCCAAGTTAAAAGGAGGACTTGGCCTCTCATATGTAAGGATTCACACTATCTCTTTACTTTCCAAATCGTGTTCACATCTTTTAAAGGGTCAAGCCCCAAGGATGATATTGTGAAATGGTTTGTGGAGAATGGTAAGAGTCATACAATGGGCAGGTGTAAAGACTTGTCATGGTATGATAGTATTTGCTCATGGTTTGTGCTAAAGGTGTTGGAATTAGATTTTGTTGCTAGCCGTATTGATGCCTGGAAGTCCTATGGTTACCTCATGAAGGGGAAAGGTAGGAGTACCTTGCACAAGGGTGCAAGATTATTTGAAAATATTTGGTGGGGGGAGTCAACTACTAGATGTGGTCCATTCTCACAATCTTTATGAGAAACGCTTCAGACGTGGGGCCGCTTTGGGATCCAAAAAAGGCAAAGTGGAGATATCCCTTGGTGGTGTAAGATCAATTTTCTCTTAATGAGGGGAGATCAGTTTGGTCAAGATGATTCAGGCAAGGCTTATGGAGGGGTGGCCATCTAACTGCATCGCTTCCTCCCAATAGAGATTTAATTCGAGGGTAGTGGAAGAATCCTACTTAAAGAATGTGTATGCTAGATTGGCTTGCCAAAGTCTAGCAAAGCATATTTGAATGCCAAATTGAGGTTACAATGCATCTTGGGTGTTGGCATGCCAAGCTAAGGGATATATGGAAAGGTTGTAAGGCAAAAAAAGCCAGCTTTTTATGTGGAAGACTATGCCTAAATGGTTGCCAACAAGGGGGAAATTGTCCGAGTGGATTGCTTTGAATCCAGTGTGCCTACTCTATGAAAGGAGACTAAAGAAGTGAGGCACTTAATGTGGTCATGCTTGATTACGTGAGATTTCTAAATTTAAATTGAGGGAGCTATCAAGAAAGTAGGATTAATATACAAGTGTCATTGGCTTCTCGTTGTCTACTAGTTTTTCTTCTTCTTTGGCTGTTTGTTAACTATACTTTCGAGGGCCATGACCATAGCAATATGGGATATGTGTAATCAAAAGGTGTTTAACCCTGGGAGCCTAGATGTTATGAGCAAGTTTGATAAGTTGGTTAGTGAGCGGTTACTTATAGTGTGTAAGTGTTTGATGAGTCGAGTGTCCCCTGCTTTACACATAGGCCATGAGCAACCTACCCATAGCAATAGCTAGCTAGTTTTTGTATCTGGGTTTTTTAATTGTACTACAAACCACATGTTTTGTTTCTTTTTTAAGATTGAAAATTGTAGTGTACATTAAAAGCCAAATGGAAAAAGAGGAAACAACAAAAGCTCTATACAAGGAAGGGTTCAAAGTCTAAAGAAACACTAACAAATTGGTAGAGCCTAACAATCCCTCATATAAATAGCAATATGCAAGAAATAAGACATTCCTAGCTCTTGGAATTTCCTCTCAATCAAATATAAACACGTGCATATGCCATCAAGAGTGACAACAGTAGTTATGAAAGCTAACCGTCCATCTTGGTCAACTTGTTGTGGAGTTTCCACATTCTAGACGACCCATACTACATAGAGAACTTATGCTCTTAAATTTTGGTAGATCACCACGCAAGAGGAGAGGGAAAGCCAAGAGTGACAAAATATGAAGAGGGGAGAGGAGAAGGGTGGACATGAGGAGAGAGGGCATAGCTAGAGAGGACACCACAAATGACTAACTGTACACTAGATTTGGTTGAAAATGTAGAATATATACAAATGCATTTAGGGCTAGGGTTTAGGTCATCTAACCCTTTCCTTTATAGCACTCTATTGGTTAATGCTATGCACATATGATCACATGATGTCGAACATGATCTCTCAACACCTTCCCTCAAAATCAACATCATGAAGTAGGCCTTCCCTCAAGATGATGATTATGGGGAATTGAACAAGGACTAAACATTACATTCCATCACACCTCTTTAATGGGAAAGTCCTTCCTTTGCATCAAACCAAGAGCTTGTCGATGTTTCTCGAAAAGCTCTTTACCGAGTGGTTTGGTAAAGATGTCTGCAACATTCTCTTTGCTATCACAATGCTGCAGTGTGATGTCACCAAGTAACACTCTTTCTCTGATGAAGTGCTCTCTAACATCAATGTACTTTGTCCTAGAGTGGTATATTGGATTCTTGGCCAATACTTGAGCCGATTGGTTATCATAGTATATTGTTGTTGGCTTTGACTCATCAAAGTTTTATGTTTTTGACAATACTCTTCTGAGCCATATAGCCTCACATGCACCTGTAGTGAAAGCTCTATATTTTGCTTCAGTCAAAGACAAAGAAACAGTTGATTGTTTGTTTGACAACCATGATATAGCACCTTGACCAAGGAAAAATGAATATCCTTGTGTGGATCTCCTGGTCTTATGATCTCCGGCATAGTCACTGTCACAGTATCCATGCAACCATGGATGACTTCCTCTGTATTCTATCCCAAACTATCTTGTATCTCTAATGTATCTCAAGACTCTTTTGGCTGCATTCCAATGAGACTATATTGGATTTGCCATAAACTATGCTAGTGGACTTACTGCACAACAAATATCTGGTTGTGTGATTGTCATATATATAAGAGATTCAATGAGCTGCCTGTAGTACCTATCATTGACTGCAGGCTTTTTTGAATCTTTAGTAAGTTTCAAACTCTACTCCATGGGAGTGGCTGCAATCTTGCAATCTGCCATATGAAACTTCTTTAGAGGACTATCAACATATTTGAGTTGACTCATGAAGGTGCCATTTGAATCTCTCCAGAACTCAATACCAAGACAATAGTGCATAAGTCCAAGATCTTTCATGTCGAACTCTGCAGCAGATAAGTCTTGTTTCAATTTCTTGATGAAGCTATCCTTGCTTCTTGTCACAAAATCAGATCATCTACGTACAAAAATGCAATAGTAATGTCTTCCCCTTGAACTTTGAAGTAGAGAGTATGACCTGCATTGGATTTCATGTATCACAGATCAGCAAAATACTTGTCGATTTTGTTATACCAACTTCTGGGTGCTTGCTTTAAGCCATAGAGACTTTTCTTAAGATGGCAAACCTGATTCTCCTTTCTTGGTTCAACATAACCTGATGGTTTTGCATGTAGACTTCCTCGTCTAGATAACCATTGAGAAATGCATGCTTGACATTGAACTGGTACACATTCCATCTGCTGTGAGTGTTGCTAGTGATATCAAGAACTGTATGGAATCCATCTTTGCTACTGGAGCATAAGTCTCATCATAACCTTGACCATATTTTTGTGCAAATCCTTTTGCAACTAGTCTGGATTTGTATCTTTGAATACTTCCATCTGGATTGTACTTCACTTTGTATACCCATTTGTTTGCTATGGCCTTCTTTCCTAGTGGAAGGTCACCTAATTCCCAAGTATTATTCTTGTACAAAGCATCCATTTCTTCATTCATAGTAGTTTGCCATTTTGGCTTGTCTACTACGTCTTCAAAGTACACTAGCTCTTATGTAGCCATGATGGTAGTCATAAGAGCATAGTTTGTGGTTTCAACCTAAATTGCTTTGCCTTTTTGGGCATATGTCAATCTGGCTAGTGGTTTTCTTTCCTAGAGGACCGTCTAAGCTATTGTGGCTCTACTTTGGGTATTTTTGGCAATTCTAGCTCTTCTTCATCAACCTTTTTTGTAGATGAGTGAGTAATCGGTGCATCTATCTCCTATGTATTGGAGGTTTTCCATTCCAATTCCTCATCAAAGATTACATCTCTAGAGATAACGACCTTGTGGTTGATGGGATCATACAACTTGTATGCTTTGCTTTCATCACTGTAGCCAACCATGATGCATTTATGTGACTTCGCATCCAATTTCCTGCGATGATCATCATGTATGTGGGCATATACTATGCAACCAAATATACGGAGATGCCCAATGTGTGACTTATGTCCAGTGAATGCTTCATAAGGTGTCATACGTTGAATCGGTTCAGTAGGAAGCCAATTAAGCAAATAGTTTGTCGTGGCTATTGCTTCTACCCAATACTAATTCGGAAGATGCTTCTCACTAAGCATTACTCTAGCACTGTCTGCTAAAGTACCATTCTTCCTTTCAGCTCTTGCATTATGTTGAGGAGTATCCGCACAAGTGAATTGTCTTCAAATGCTGTGACTTCTGCAAAAGTTCATGAATGCTGAAGACATGTATTCACGTCCTCTGTCTGATCTCATGACTTTGATCTTTCTGCCTGTCTGGTTTTCTACCATGTCTTTAAATTCTTGAAATTTGAAAAACACTTCAAGTTTACCTTTTAGAGAGTAGACCCAACAATATCTATTGTAGTCATCAATGAAAGTCAAGTAGTAAAGTGAACCATTGATGCTGCGAGTCTAGGCATAACCCCATACATGTGTATGTATCAAATCAAGAATACCTCTTGCTCAAGAGGTGCTTCAGCCAAAGTTGGTTCACTTTTGTTTGCCAAAGCAGCATGCTTTGCAAACTTTGCCAAGAAACTATAGCTTAGGAATCCCAATTGCCATATTCTCATTCCTGAGATCTAGCAAGCTCTTGAAATTGACATGACCATATCTCTTGTGCCATTTTGTGGATAGTGGCATCTATTGCAGTTGAGCTAACATGGCATGCATATCTGGTACTGTAGCTAGCATTCTATACAAGCGTCCTTCCTTGACTCCTTTTCCTACTCTGAAATCTTCTAGATTTGTCTCTGATAATGCATTCATCTCTGTCAAAGATGACTCGATAGTTGTGTTCCGTCATTTGTGCTACTGACAAGAGGTTATTGCTGAGCTTCGGAACATAGAGTACATCTTTCACCAATCCTTTCATACCAGTGAAATTGTTCATAAAGATAACGCATGTCCCTTGAACTGGATTCGGTGTATTATCTACTGTGTAGATGACATTCTTTTGATTTTCTAATGGTTTCATCTCTGTGAATCATATTTGTCATATGAGATGATGCACCACTATTAATGTACCCAGTATCTTGATCTGTTTTGTCAACTTGATAGTTGAAATCCTCTTTTGGATTGCAATTAGTGTCTAGATACACTGTATCAGTCTTCTGCATTTCCTCATTTGCAAGAAACATATTCCCATGTTCATTTGCATAATGATTGTGACTAGGATGTCCACCATGATTATTTTCTCTTCTGCGAAAATTCCATCAATTGCTACTGGATTTGCCCGCATTGGTCATACTGCCTCTTGTGGCAATCTCTTTCATAGTGTCCAAACTTATGACAGTAATTGCACTGAATGTTTAGACACATTGGTGTATGCATTCCCTCATCCTTGGAATCTTTATCGATTGGAATGATTTCCTCTTTGCAGATTCTGATGTTGCTGAGGATGATCCTGATGTTGATTCTAACTTTGATGCTGATTTTGTTGCTAATGCCTCTACCTCTGCTTCTATTTGAAGCTACGAATCATTAGAATAACCTTTGCGTGCATGAATGGCTTATGTCCTGAGTTCTTCACCAAGTAACACTAACTGAAGTTCTTCTTGTGTCGAAATTTGCGGTTGGATGGCAATACTCTAGACTAGATTCTCGTATCCCTCTCCTAGTCCATTCAGGATGACTTTAACCATTTCTGCTAGATTCATGGTCTCTCCTACTACTGCGAGTTGATTGTTGTAGTCTTTGATTCTGAGTACATAAGCATGACCGATTTTGCTATTGTTGTAGAAACTCTGGTTGATTTGGTTTCTTAGTGTGAGAATCTTGGAAGTGTTCTTGGACTCGCAAAGAGCTGCGAACATATCCCATGCTTCTTTGACTGTCTTGACGGTGTCGAGCTGTCCTAGCATGACATCTTGCACATTCTGCTTGATCAGATGATATGCATACTTGTCTTTCTTATCCCATTCTGCCTATGCTTGGGCAATGGTAGGATCTGCTACAGGTGCAGAAATTGTTAGTGTAGCTGGAGATCCTGCTGTAGATCCCGTTGATGGTGCTGTGACAACCTCGTGACAACATATGGAGTAGAGCTACAATTGGCCGGACCATCAATGGTCTAGGTGTAGATCCATCGACATACTCCCATTTGTCCTGAAGGAGAAGAATGGTCTCCATTCAGTATTTCCATGTGCCGTAATTGGAGTTGTCTAGCTTAGCAGATGCCTCCAAATTGAGGTTAGACATGGTGTAAGAAACGTACTCAAAGTGTCATGAAAATCATTGTCTGAATCAACTGAAAAACACTGACTGTATCAAGTGAAATCTGAAGTGTTGGTGAAGGTAGAACTACAATATATAATCCGATCTGAATTACAAGGCTTGTTGCAAATGATGTCAGAAATAGCACCAAGAGGCTTTACAAGGCTTGAAATAAAGTGCAAAATGCCCTGAAATAGCTAAGTAGGCTTTACAATGATGGCATATGTGTGTGAAATCAAATCATCGATTGACCCAGCCTTTTTATGTGATGGGTCAGATGCATCGATGTAGAGGCTAGGAAGTGGATTTGATATCGAGGCTCAAAAGTGAGTGATACTTGCATCAAAATGTGCAGATGATGTGATGAGCACGTAGATCACAAAAAATCGAGCGATTTTTCTTTTTGGAGCATCCTCAAATTCTTCTTGGATCAAGAGATACGGCTTGATCTAGGTGGAGGGGCAAAAAAGGGTGCAAAGTGCTCAATGATGATGTGGCACTCAGGGTCACATGCAGGGATGTGCCAGTGGAGCAATGATGAGGTGGCAAGAGGATTACATGCAATGCAAAGTGTGCCTATAGAGTGACTGTGTGCTTGCAGGAGACTGCCATGTGGCACTATTGAGGTGGTAGGTTGATTGGTCAAAGGATGATGTGGCACTTTGACTGGTCAACAGATGATGTGGCTATGATGAGTCAATTGATGATGTGGCTTGGGACCTAGGGATGCTAATGTGGTAGATAAGGATAAGATGCCACGTGTCAAAATATTGACCACAGTTCTTTGTGGTAACCCAGCTGTGGGTTAACCTGACCAAGGTTTGGCTTGACCAACCCTATCCACTTGTTGACTAGGGTTACCTCAACCAGCCATCTCTATCACTTATACTATTGACCACACCTTGGCTAACTAAGATTGGGTTAACTGAACCACGATTAAACCTTACCTGCCACTGGCTTTTTACAAAGGTGAGACCTTGGAACTGCAAAGAAACGGAGAACGACGTCAATGGCGATGCAGGATATGGTGTGGCGCTCTGAATGGTGATGGCAAGGATTAATAGAGCGCATAGATTGAGGTTGGAGCGTGGTGCCAAGCTAGCTCACAATTGATTAGAGTTGTGGAGAGTTGTGGTCGGGTCGCGCTAGATCACCTTGGTCATGAGCTGGCTGCATAGGAGGGTGTTGTGGGCTTGTGGAGGGTCAGTTGGGCTCGCTGATCCACTAACTGTATGGAATGTCGGTGAGGCTTGGAGCAAAGGAGCTAGTCGATTGTTGGGTCGAGTTAGAGAGAGCAGCTTCAAGGGTATTTGCCTGGTAAATCATTCATTTACAGATATGGCCCTCCAATTGAGTTTGTCAATGATTAAGGTACACAGTTTATGAATGAAGTTTTCCAATCACTTATAATCAAGTTCATGGTGATGCACTAAGTTAGCATAACTTATTATCCTTGGTGCAATGGAGAAGCCGTGTCCACTAATAAAATTTATCTTGTGGCCTATTGACCTCCCTTGGAGATGATGCATATTTCACAATTACTTTAGACACACTAGTATGAGTGGTTCAAGATGCCGCTACCAGATTGACTCACTTTGTAGCTTGCCCCCAAGCTAGGAAGATGCCTCAAAACCCATAGTTTGATGATGAGTGCCAACAGATGGATCCCACGTGGCATGTTACCGGGCTTTGGGACACCTAGTAACACTCGAGGCACAATGGATCTCATGTCACTTGACATGCCATAACAGGCGGATCTTTCCTCTCACATAGGATGGATGAGTTGATTCAATCTTTTAGAGGAGGGGACCCCACTATTGCATGGGGACTCCTCTCTATGGGGAAGACACCTATCTCTATCATAGATTTGAGCATTTAGCACACATATGCAACATTGTTGTACGTCATCCCGATCTGTGC
The DNA here is from genome assembly GCF_047967505.1 of Dipteris shenzhenensis. Classification (NCBI taxonomy): domain Eukaryota; kingdom Viridiplantae; phylum Streptophyta; class Polypodiopsida; order Gleicheniales; family Dipteridaceae; genus Dipteris; species Dipteris shenzhenensis. Next base: position 25,837,674 of record NC_141602.1, on the reverse strand, counting down.
ACCACTCTTTTGAGACAATGCTTGGAGAGATGAAGTTTTTGGCAACAATAGCCAAAGAAAATCAGTACATCCACTCCTCTTGGAAGGGTGATGATGGCGACAAATTAAACAGGATAGAGTTTTAAGGTAGCCATAAGAACTTGACATTCGAGATAAGAGAGATCATGGACACGTGCAAGACAAAGAAGAAGAGACTAGGCATCCCAAAGGCTCCATGAATAAAATTGTACATGCTAGTTGGAAGAACACAAATGAATTGCTTGTTTACGCTTAGATGCATTTGGATGACTATATCGAACTGTTTGGTATTCGCAGCAATACAATAACAGAGCAACAATGCGAGAAGCGGAATGCATAAAATACACAATACAAAAAGCGCATAGAATGAAAGAGAAGGAGAGACTCATATATGTGGTTCACCCCGTGTTGGCTAGGTCCACAGAGAAATAGCTAGTCCTGCATTTTTCTTATTCTGCTAGTGAGAAGATACCATTGCTCTCATGCTATATGAGCCACACCTTTATTTTACAATCTTGACCACACAACTCACGCACTAACTTTCATGTATTTTTGGCTTCGAGGCATTGCCCTTGAATACTCGCCAAGGGGGCTCTAAATAGGTATTGCTAGCCCCCTTGGAACTCCTTGGCGATAGTAGGGGCGGCGTTGCCCCCCCCTAAACCCCCCTTCATAGAGTGGATATAGACACGCCTGGGTCCAAAGCAAGGCTAAAAAACAACCTCTGAAAACTGTTTTGCTCACCTTCACTTATCTAACGAGGGGGGTGCGGTTTCGGTTTGGTTTTGTACACCTTTGTTTTTGAAGGAGCACTTTGTGTTTGTGTGCCTTCGTGTTGGTGGTTTTCTATCATGGTTCATGCCTTTTGCCCCTGTTCAGTTTGAGGGGGGTGTTGGAGGACTGCAAACCTCACCTGGGTTGAGCATGCGATGCCATAAGAAGCCATGTATGTAGAGCTGGTGGAGAGGTTGATAGACGACCATAATGACTCATTCTCTTGCAGATTCCATGGAAAAATCAGCTCACTATTATGGGCAAGCTTGGTGTGACAACTGCAACTCCTCCGACTTTTACTATAATAGCTCATTGTTGCTATGAGATCGGTGAAGTTTGTAGCTAGTGTTTTACTAATAAGGTTGTCGTAGGAGTGCGGTGGCGTTGGTTGTTTGTCTCCTCTACATGCAACAATAGATACTTGCACTTCCATTTCATTATTAGTGTTTAGAGTCTTATGAATTCTCTGGTGCAATAGCTCATCGAGTGTAGAATTGCAATACGCTTTTGGTGTAACATGAGCAATCTCGTCTAGATGGGGATCTATACACACCTAGGCGGACGGTAAACCATATGTCTCGACGGTCGGGCCCACCATAAATCGAGAGATGAGAGAGTGTCCACAGAGGAGGCAACCCCTTGGACGGGGGACGAGATGTCCGTGTGCGAGGAAGAGACAATCACTTTTAAACGGTGAAGTGGAGCAAAATGGGCACCCCTGCATGACACGTGAGCAAGGCCTTGGTTCTACTTAACCAACAACCCTCAACACTCGCCGTAGGTTTGGCTATGGCGACGAGAATAGTTGCCCTTAAGCGCTGCATTCCTCGTTTCCGTCCTCGCTTGCTGCCTCCCTTTTTGCCTCCTCACCCTGTTGCATCATCTCCTTCCATCTCCAGCAGCCCCCCTTTCCATGTCTATCCATCGGATCCGCATTCCTATAGCTTTTCTTGGACCACTGTCGTCTCCCTCGCCAGAATGGCTCAACACCAGGTACGACTTCTTACTAGTCAGTCTCTAGAAATGCAAAACTTTCACAAGATCTTCAACTATGGATTTTGAAGATCCTTTGGAAAAAAATATCCAAACTTGAAAACTTTTCTGACCAGCTTGGAATCATTTGCTAGATTGCAACGAACGTCCAGCCTTCCTCTCTCAAGTTACGCAGACTCCTTAGCACGTCTGCGCCTAGCTCAGCGTCAGAGGTACCTTTGCCTTTCAGGATCATTTAAGGCATGCGCTTTCTGGTGGTCATGTGCGAATTACCATCCGTTATATTCCAACGTCGGTGGAATTTTTTTGCAGGGCAACTCTAGTAATGAACAGTCGATTAAGGATCAAGACTTAAGACCGACTCCCTTCCGAGAAATTATGGCTAGTGTAGCAACGGCCCCTTCATTGCCAATGATTCTGGGCATTGCTGGAGCTGTACCGTTTCTTGCATTAACACCACCGTTTCCGTCTTTCTTGCCGTTGCCAGTGAGTTGTCTTCAACCCTTGCTTTTTGCGTGAATAGATTGAAAAGGGAGAAACCTTAAATGTAGCATGTTGATATATCTATGCGTGCCAGTGATTTCTATACGAAGTGGATGCTATCTTTTTTGAACAATGCTAACTATAAAAACTAAACATGTTGCTGGCTTTGCTAAAAGAGGTGAACCTTGCATGTGAAGGACTGTTTCAGGAGGCTTTGTCTGCAAATCCTATAGAAGCACAAGCACTATATGGGGCAGTTATTCTGTCATTCTTGGGCGGTCCTCATTGGGGGCTGGCGATGGTTGGCATTCATGGTATATCTCTGTACTTATTGGTCTGATCATTCTATGGCTTTTGTCAGTGTGTTCCCTAGTGTATCATTTTAGAGAGCTAGGCATTTGGAATTTGATAAAGTTGAAACATTTAGTGTTGTATTTTCTTTGTTTTCTCTGATGCTTTGACTTAGCCTTACTGTTTGGAAGTGGGATCAGTGCCTACATGTAACTTGTTTAATGACCAAAGCTGCTGTGCCGGCACTAATCCAGGGAAGCAACAGTAGTATGCCCCCTTGGGCAACGCCATAAAACACACACTGCACACATTGCAGCAATGGAACCCTCCTAAGTTTTAGGTCTTTGTTTGGAGGAGATCCATAGAAACTGAACATCCTTTCTTTGCCTATATCTGAACACCCAAAAATGCAACCAATAGGATAAGGTCATTTAGGTCTGTTAGAATCAACTTGTCTGATGATGTAACCAATAGGATAAGGTCATTTAGGTCCGTCAGAATCAACTTGTCTGATGATGTCATAGTAGCTTGTCCCTGCTATGCATGATGGAGTTTATGGTTTTAACCTTGTGAGTGACTATCATGAGATTGAAACTGCACTATGTTGTGTTTTTAGAGGATGAGTTTGGGAATGTTCTTGGATTCATCTAGGTATATATAGATGTAATTAGCTGGCCTATAAAGGGGCCACTTCAATAGCACCAGCCCAAGCCGCAGCAAGGAGTCCAGAAGCAGGCTGATGAGCAGCAGCCAAGAGCACAGTGTCCAAAGCCAACTAAGGGGCCTTAGGCCTCACTTGGAGGCTTCTGCATATGCGCAGACTGGCTGCACAGGGCACCCTTAAATAGGGGCATGTGGCAGGCCAAGTCGGCCCAACCAGGGCCACCGACCAAGGCCAACCCTGGTCGGTTTTCTAGGGCCACCTGGTCGGCCACCAGACAGGGTACCGACCCTGCTGGTCGGTCAACCCCAGGGGCCTGGGCAGTGCATATAAAGGCCCACTCCTTCATTGTTTCCAGCATCCAGTGCAAGACTGAAAGCCTCCTTCCAAGGCTGTGCTGTGCACTCAGTTCTGGAGCAGTTTGTGTGAGAGAGAGTCCTTCAGTATTCTCCAGCACTTTGCTGTATTTTGTATTACTCCCTGTGAGCTGTTTTTCTGCCCACCATCCGGTGGATGAATATACTCTCTCTCTCTCTCTCTCTCTCTCTCTCTCTCTCTCTCTCTCCGTCCAAGTTATTTTTGAGTGAGTGGTTATTGCATCTGCGATCATCTATCTGAGTTGAGTGTTTGTAAGAGTTGGAGAGATCTTGGGTGGAGGTTTGAGTGATTCATTCCCTCCTATTCTCTAACAATATTGAGCTCCACTATGTAGCTCACCGGCATGGTTGCATGATACCCCACATGGCTTGCAGTGGGTCAAGCAAAGGCATGTACGAGAAGGAGCAAGAATGCTGATCCTGCCAGCAGGAGTAGGGAGTGGATTCAGAGCTGAACCATATTTCGTGTTAATGGCCAAGTTCCTTTGCAACTGAGTGAAAAACTCCCAATGTCTAGTACACTGATCCAGGAGTCCAATGGCAGATATGCGGTGCCTCGGGTGAGACCGATAGTCTCACCAAGGGACCTCAAGATATCAGGAGTGGTTTGAACCAAGGGAATGGAGGTCCTACCCTTCTCTTGAGCATTATGCTAAGCTCTAGACACATGCTCTGCTGAGCCTGAACGAGCCCCAACTCGGCTCAAGCTGAAAGCCTCTAGGTAGAGCTGCAACAATTGAGGTGAATCTGCCAGTTTACCCTCCATCCACTGCACATTTATTCTGGATAATTTTTGGATTTAACCAGATAGCTGCGGATAACTCTACCTCTTACCTTGCGTTCCTTGTGTGCCAGAATTTCTTCTGGAACCAAGATTTCATCAACTTCAGGATGTTCATCAGGAGGCATATTTTTTGACACATCTCGTTGAAATGATTTCAAAAGACTCACATGGAACGCATTGTGATTGTAGTGATCTGGTAGCTTCAGCGTGTAAGCTACATCATTGATCTTTTTTGAGATTTGAAAGGGACCATAATATCTCATCACAAGCTTAACGTACAGCTTGCCCTTCTTATTTTTGAGCCGTGCTTCCCCAATCGTCTTCTTTGAATATCAATTCACTACGATGACAGTTGGCTGCTCTCTTGTGCTTTTCTCGAGTCCTCTGGAGAGATTCTCCTCTCCAGAAGAGATTTGTCATCTGCGATCCCTATCACTAACAATAGACTATGGCATTCCGTGGTATTTGTAAACATTAGACATGAAAAGCCTTGCCATCTGGTCTGCTGTAATTTTCTTCCTCACTAGAATAAAGTGAGCCTATTTGTTGAACTTGCAAATAATGGTCCAGATACCGTCATGACCTGATGGCGTACGAGGAAGATAAAAAGTAAAGTCCATGGCAATCTTTGCCATGATCTATTTGGAATAGGGAGTGGTTGAAGCAGTCCAGGTGCTTTCTGCTTGTCATACTTAACTTTCTAATAGATGATGCATGTTGTGTCATACGAGTCAACATCACGGCGCAAAGCTGGCCAGTAAAAGAAGTGCTCAATGGCCTCCAGAGTTGCATCTATTCCTTTGTGTCCTGCATAAGCTGTAACATGACTTTCAGCTATAACTTTGGCCCGCAAGTGCTTTGTAATACACAAACGGCCATGCATCAACACAAAACCATCTCTGAGGGCATAATGATCATTCCTTTTCCCTTCAGATATCTGATCATATATTCTTGCAAAGTCGTCATCTGTAGCATATTGCTCTTTCATGGCATCCAATTCATCATGATAGGCAATAGAAATTGTAGAAACCTGTGATTTCTTTGATACGGCATCAGGCATTGGCCTCTTGGATATTGCGTCAGCAACTACATTTTTATTTCTAGGCACATGCACAATCTGAAAATGAAACATAGAGAGAAAATTTGCCCAGCGCATGTTTTTTGTGTGTGAGAAAATACCGCAGCGAAGAATGATATGTCTGAACATAAAAATCAGCACCCAACAACTAGTGCTTCCATTGTGACAAGGCATGAATTATATAGCAAGCATTCCCTTTTCATAAATCTGAAAATTCATTTCAGCAGCCTGCAACACCTTGCTCTCATATGCAATTACGCTTCCGTTCTGCATAAAAACTCCTCCAATGTTGTTCCCACAGGCAACACACTAGACAACAAAGGGTTTTTGCAAATTCGGCAAGATTAACACAGGATCCGAGCAGAGCTTTTCTTTCAGCTCTTCAAAAGATGCAACTTCCTTTGTAGTCCATTGAAACTTGAAAGGATACCCCTTTCTTTTGTAAAGCATGCAGACAAAAAGAAATATCAGCAAAGTAACAAATAAAACTCTTGTAGTACGGACGTAAGTCAAGAAAGCTTCATACTTCATGAATGTTCCTGAGGGGTGGCCAATTTGCCAATTTCTAATTGCTTCAACCTTCGCAAGATCCATCCAAACTCCATCTTTGGTGAAGAAAGTGAATTTTTGGCATGAAGAATTCACTTTTCTTCGCATTAATGACCAGCTTGTGTTTTCTTCAAACGCTATCACTAAATGTTTTCGATGCTCTGCCTCACTTTTAGAGAACAAGATGATGTCATCGAAGAATGTTCACACAAAAGACCCGTTTTTTGGAAAAATCATGTCCATCATACGATTGAAAGTGGCAGGAGCATTGGTCAACCTGAATGGCATCACAAGATACTCATATAACCCAAATGTGGTCCTAAAAGCGGTCTTGTGGTCTCATGCGGATCTGGTGATACCTGCTCTTAAGATCAATGCGGCTGAAAATGGAAGACCCCTGAAGTGTGTCTAGGATCTCATCAATTCTAGGAATAGGGAACCCGTACTTCACTGTGATCTTGTTAAACGCACGGTAGTCAATGCACATGCTCCAAGATCCATCCTTCTTGTGCACCAATAGAACTGGTTAATAGTATGGGGAGAAACAAGATTTCCCTTGTCCTGCACCAGACACCAGATTCTCCCTAAATTCTAGCTGAACCAAATTTGGTGTTTGGTGCAGGACGAGGGAAAGATACTCATATAACCCAAATGTGGTCCTGAAAGCGGTCTTGTGCACATCTTTTGGTCTCATGCGGATCTGGTGATACCTGTGTTGGAATGGTCACCTCCCCATCTGTAAGCCCCCGTATGAGGAGAGCATGGGGGAGGTAGACCTGGAGATAATGGGGCTGCCACATGGGCAGCACATGAGCTGTCATTTGGACAGCACAAGAGACCTTGTGCAGGAGTGATGGCGGGGGCATGAAGCCCTGGATTTGACATGGCAAGACGGAATTGCAAAGCAGGCGTACGGACTGCAACAGGGCCCTATGAAGGGCACAATGACATCAGCAGGGTGTATGGAACTGTACGGTGCTGGAGAAGGGCCTGGCAGAGGTGCAACATTGGGGGGGGTTACCATGCCTAGAAAATGGCAGGGCAGAAGGGGGCTGGACCCTGCATATATAAGAGGGCATCAGCCCCTGAAGTGAGGGCCAAAAGCCCTAGTTGTGTGGGCCAGGGGCCCTGGTTATGAGAGCCCGTTTAGGGCGGTTTTGCAGCAGCCTGGTTGGCCTTTTTGGGTCAGCCAGATTGAGGCTGCTGGTTGGTTTTTGGGGCAGGCCTTTGGGCCTATAAAAGGAGAGGCCCTGGGCCTCATAAATTATCCAACCTATCCAGCAAGAACAGGAGCAGACAGGAGCAGCCTGAAGCCACTCCCTTGGGCCTCACACTGGGGGTGAAGGAGAGTGGAAGGTGTGCTGTAGACTGAGTTCCCTAGAGGCTGGACCTTGGCTGTCTTCTAGGGCAGCACGGTGTTGTGATCATCAATATCTTCTGGAGCAGCAAACCTGCAGCAGACAGGAACAGAGTTAAGGCATTCTTGGACCTACTCCCAGGAGGTGAAGAAGACCTACAGAGAGCTGCAGACTGATCTAGCAAGGTGCTGCCCACCTAGGCTGATTCACAGGCAGTAAGGTGGAGAAGAACACTCAAGATAGAGAGTCTACATTTGCTCGAGGTGGAGCACGCGGGCTCAGAGATCTAGAAGTGCTTGACATCTAGTACGAGAACCTTTTGGTATTGTATCCTGTCCTACTTTGTGGACGGACGGAAATATAAAGTCTTGCTTCTATATTTGTCTCTGAGCATTGTCTATTTACTGGCTTGCACATCTATGCACATTATTGTGATTCCACACCCCACACGCACACTGTGTGAGATCATGGGCATTACTATCAGTCTTCCGCTGTGCGTACCCTTTGTTGGGTAATTTCTAACAACCTGCTCTAAAGATCAATGCGGCTGAAAATGGAAGACCCCTCCAGTGTGTCTAGGATGTCATCAATTCTAGGAATAGGGAACCCGCACTTCACTGTGATCTTGTTAAATGCACGGTAGTCAATGCACATTCTCCAAGATCCATCCTTCTTTTGCAACAAAAGAACTGGTGAACAGTATGGGGAGAAACAAGATTTCCCTCGTCCTTCTGGTTTAATATTTCTTTCCATTGGGCAGCATTGACCCTATACAGTGGTATGTTCCGAAGGCCATTACCCGGCACAATATCTATGGCATGGTGTGCGGGTCTCTCGGGTGGAGTTTTCTTTGGTAAAGTTTCAGAGAAACAATCTTGAAACTCAAACAAGAAATCTGTCCGCTCTTCATCCAAACCAAGGTGGCTGAATATCTTCTCTCTCTTTTTCCTATGAGTCAAGGTAACTGTCTTATTGTATGCATCAACGATTGCCCTAAGACGATAACACCAACATCACATCACAACCATTCAAAGGCATAATGTAAAACTCTTCTGTATTGGCATAGCTTTGAATATGAAGGTGGAGCTTCCTAATAATCAGGGTGATGGGTGTAGTCAGCCTTGTAGTAGCCATGTTTGCTTCTGCAAGTGACCCCATTTCTTCTGGCCAATTCTGCTAGCCCTGGAGAGATGAAATTTGCTTTAGCACTTGGGTCAGAGAAAAATAAAGCTGTCTGGGCACGTACTTTTCCCCATGCTCTACAAAGTTCCGTGTCATCCTCTTGTTTCTTCTCACTGATCATGTTAGGCACAAGTCCAGTAGATGGTTTTTACTTGTTCCCTTATTGATTAGTCTTCGGTTCTCCTTTTTGTTCATTCTTTTCCTCCATGGGCTGCTTTCTTTTCTTCTTATGCGGGTGCTCATGCACTTGATGGTCCTTTCTCCGCGGTAAAAACTTTTATTTTGCTTTTTGAGGACTTGTTTCTCTTCTTCAATCAAATTCGTGGAGCGGACGTCCTGCATCTTCGAAGGCTTAGTGAACTTCTCTATCTTTTTGAACTCCTCCTTCTTGCTGCCCTCAAAGCCACTTGCAGCAAAGCATAAGCGGTATTGGCATTTTCTATTAGCTGAAACATGTTAGACATCTTCGATTTTGTGCAAAAATCCCGAATTTCCTTAGGCAATCCACATCAACATTTCTCTATTTGCTCAGACAATGGAACATGTTGATAGGAACTAACTGGCAACAATGCTTCCCAAAATTTCTTATTGTATCCTTGTAGATTGCGGCAACTATTTGCATCCAATTTATGCCAAGCTGTCATAATGTCAACTTCAAACGTAGTAGTCAACCATTGAGCTGAAAAGACTTGATTGAACTCCACCCAAGTGGCAGATGCCCTGTCAAAAGAAGATTTGTCCACCATTGTAAAGCATTACCCTTAAAGAATGCAGCTTTTCTAACTTTTGATGACTCCATGAAATTCCCACCTAAGTAGGCTGCATCAAACTGCTGAATAAATGTAAGAGCTTTCAGCTTGTATTGACTTCCATTAAAAGTGTGGAATTTTACAGCTGAACCAGCCTCTTTATAGTCCTTATGCTTTCCTTTGGCTGTGAGATTATCATAGGCAGGTGGCTGTAGATACGGAGGCTGCATAACATTACCAACGTTAGTTGCCCTCGCCCATTATTTGCAGCAGGATTGACCATTCTTGGTCCCATTGCATTCATTCCCGGCATTCCAAAAAAAATTCCCATCATACTAGGCATAGTAGCTTGCATCCTTGGCTGCATCCCAATGTTACCATACATCATATTAGGCATCATAGCAGGCATACCTCCAAACATCTGTCCATGATAGCCAAACATCTGTCCATGATAGCCTTGCATGCGAAGCTGAAATCCAAAAGGGAAATTTCCAGGCATCCTCGTGCCTTGCTCAGACTGCTCAACCATAGCTTGGAATACCGAACCTCCTCCAAAATAACCTGAATGCATAGAAGATGGGGGGAAAGTCTGTTGTCCCAAATTGAAAAATGGAAGATTTTTGGGGATTTCCACCCATACCAGATGCAAGAGGCATCGCACTAGGCTGTTGCCATTTCTTTTTATTCTTCTTAGGTTTCAAAGGGGCATTAAAAAACTCTGCAAAGCGTGGATCTTGCATCAACTGTGCAAAACTTTGAGTGGTTCCTTGCAACTGTGCCCTGAACTGTGCATCAACATTTGGATCCTCAATGCTTCATGCTGAGAACCCTCAGTGGCATGTTTTGATTGAATGGGCTGTTCCTCATCATCTTGTTGTTGTTCTTCTTCCCACCATGGCTTATATTCAAAAGACTATGATTCCTCCTCTCCATTAGTGCTATGTGCCATGGCAGAAAAATTCTCTAGGCTGCAAATTAATTACAGCAACTAGTATTAGTGTCCTGACCGAAACAGGACGACGGGCTCTCCCTTTTGAGGAAGATGGTGATATCGCGGCAATGGAACCACTGAAACTGGCTTTTGGAAACTCCAAAGGGCAGTGAACAGGTAATAACCAACAAATACTTAACTTTCAGCCATTTAGAAATTCCCACAGCAAACCAAAATAATTTCGAACACAACACTCAAGAGCTAGATTTCCCTCGTCCTGCACTAGACACCAGGTTTTCCCTAAACTTAGCGCCTCTTTTGGTATTTCTTTATCATTTATTCAGAAGGCATCCAAATACAAGAAAAGTGTTAGAAATTACCCAACAGAGGGTACGCACAGCGGAGTCTGCCCTTCACCTCCGGAGTGCCGACAGAAACTCAGTACGAAGACTTTGTATAAATGGATGCTCAAGTATGTGTGGGTGTGTGGATTTGTATGTGTGAGAGCATATTTTTATACTATGGTCTACACCCACTGTTGGGCGCTGATGACGTCAGTGGGGATGTCATAGTAGCTAGTCCCTGCTATGCATGATGGAGTTTATGGTTTTCAACCTTGTGAGTGACTATCATGAGATCGAAACTGCACTATGTTGTTTTTAGAGGATGAGTTTGGGAATGTTCCTGGATTCATCTAGGTATACGCACAGCGGAATACTGATAGTAATGCCCAGGAGCTCACACAGTGTGGTGTGGGGTGTGGAATCGCAAACTTCTTAGCTTGTGTGCATAAAATAGATGTGCAGATACATCAATAGACAATGAACCAGCCAGATAGATGCCTTTGGTGTAGGTGATCCCGTAGGTGCAAGTACCCTTTAGATACCTCAGCACTTGTAAACTTGCACCAAAGGCATCTATCTGGCTGGTTCATTGTCTAGTGATGAGTCTGCACATCTATTTTATGCACATAAGTTAAGAAGTTTGTGATTCCACACCCCACACCACAGTGTGTGAGCTCCTGGGCATTACTATCAGCCTTCCGCTGTGCGTACCCTCTGTTGGGTAATTTCTAACATGGTATCAGAGCCCAAGTAGGAGGCTCACAGGTGTGGGAGCCTGAAGGCACGGGGCTTGCTGAAGGACGACCCTGATTCAGAAGCTCTAGGAAATCGACTCGACGACTGGAGGATTGTGCCCTTGCGAGAAGGAGGGTGACTCAGGTTCAGTCAGGGGCGTTTAAAGTTCGCGGTCCATGTTATCTGGAGATGTACTTTTGTTGCAGACCTTGCCAAAGGACGGACGGGTTGAAACAGACCCTCAGAGCATGGTGCCTGGAAGACTCCAGGTTGTTCACTCATTATGAGGGGGACAATTGGAAGGTCATAGAGGCTGGTTTGCTCCAGTTCAGAGGCGGGAACGTGACTGAAGGAGGTGGTGCCAGGTGGTGCTACCAGAGATGGACCTGTGTACCAGGATGGTGTGCGGAAGCGGAACCAGACCTGGTGGAGCAAGAGCCACTGGATGAAAAGCCAGGAAAAGATTTTGACATCGAAGTGTTCCAGAGGACTATGACTAGGGAGTTATTGGAGCATCGTCATCGACGTGTTGGCATTGGGCCTAGATTTGTCGGTGAGAGGGGGTGTTGGAAAGGTCACCTCCCCATCTGTAAGCCCCTAAATGAGGAGAGCGTGGGGGAGGGAGACCTAGGGCAGGATGTGCCCAAGAGAGAAGAAAGAGAGGGGGCTGCCACATGGGCAGCACCTCACAGAGACAAGCATGGCTGCAAACGACGGAACCTGTGGAAGGAGCAGAAACATTTGCGAAAAGTGTTCCAACTGCTTAGAGATAATTCACTCTTTGCAAAAGAATCCAAATGTGAATTCTTTGCAAAAGAAGTGAAATACTTGGGACATATAATATCCCAAGAAGGGGTTCGTATGGACCTTGACAAAGTAAGGGCCATATTGGAATGGCCACATCCTACAAATCTAGAAGAATTACAGATATTCTTAGGTTTGTCAGGATTCTATAGGAGATTCATCCAAGATTACACTAGGATTGCTGTTCTGATGACGGACCAGCTTAAGGGGAAGGGAAGTACCTTCATATGGGATGAACCTCAAAAGAGAAGTTTTGAAAAATTAAAGGTAGCTATAGTGGCAGCTCCTTTCTTAAAAGTAGTGGATCGCAATGAACCATTCGTGGTTGAGACAAATGCTAGTGATTTTGCTGTTGGGGTGGTACTTATAAACCCTAGATCTGACCGGGCAGGGCGCGATGACATCAGCAGCAGTACGGTTCAGTACGGTGCTGCACACATGGCTGGAGAAGAGCCTGGCAGAGGGCAAAACCAGCAGCAGCAGGGTGAACAGGCGCTGACATGGCTGGGGCCTGGTGGAGCAGCAAATGAGGCTGCTAGTGGGCAGTGGCATGCTTTATATAAGCTGGGCCCTTGCCTAGATTGGAGGGCCAAAAGCCCTAGAAGTGTGGACCAAAAGGCCCCGGGTTGTGAGCCCTTAAAGGGCTGGACCAGCCACAGTCTGGTCGGCCAGATTAGGGCAGGCTGGTCGGTTTTTTGACAGGCCCCCTAGGCCTATAAAAGGAGAGGCTTGATGCCTCACAAATCATCCAGTATAGCCAGCAGTTCCAGGGCAGAAAGGAGCAGCAGGAAGCCTACTCTCTGGGCTTATCTACAGGAGGTGAGAGAGTGCAACAAGTGCTGCAGACTTAGCTAGGAAGAGGCTGGACCTTGGCTGTCTTCTAGGGCAGCAAGGTGCTGAGATCATCATTTTCTGGAGCAGCCATTCACAAGCAGGTTGGAGCAGTGGAACAGTTATCTTGGAGCCTACATTCAGGAGGACCAAGGGACTTGCTGGCACTCTTATTCATCATGTGGACTTTAAGTCAACAGCTAAGGAGATTTGGAATCGCCTCGAGATGGTAATAAAATTACCAACTTTAAAGTCTTCTTGAAGCTCAAATTTTATGATTTGAAAATGGAAGAGAGTGATGAGTTGAGTTGTCCTTATGAAGAGTATGCATAGAATCTCTCGCTTTGAGCAAACTGTTAAAGTCCTCCTCCTTGCCACTACCACGTTTGACGATATGGTGGCACTCCTCATTGAGAAGGACCGTCGCAATAAGGAAGCCTCTCTTGCCTCTCCTGGTGGTCAAGCATTTGCTTCCACAAGCAAGTGGAAGACCAACAAGAACATTATTTGAGGAATGCTGTGTAATGTGTGAGTGCCACGTGTCACTACAGGACTGATCGTATATGCACTTGGTGCAAGTGTGTGTGTGTGTTTAGCGTATAAGGTTTCAACTTCACTTGTCTCATTTAATGATGATGAATGAATGAAAGCCTTCATGGATTCTACATTTGTCTACCATTTCTTTACTCCCTAGCCTCTCTCTCTCTCTCTCTCTCTCACCATGTTTCTAACAAGGACCACGGTTTGGTCGGACTTTGGATCTTTCTTTTGTATTGCGCCCATTTGAGGACTGAAATATAATTTTTAGTGGTGCTATATCTCTCTTGGATCATTGTCTATTTATTGACTTGCGCGTGCGCGCGCGCACACACACACATGTTTGTGGAGTACACACAAGTAAAGAAGTTTTGGATTTTGTAGTTAAATGCTTCCATGTATAACTCGTGGGTCGCTTTATCAGTCTTCCGCTGCGGGATACCCCTTGTTGGGATCATTTCTAACAAGAAGTGTCATTCAATTTACTTTGATACACTCAATGAATCTAAGTTAATTAATAAGTCATTCCTTTGCCTATTATTTTTGCATTATTGTTTAGTAGATATTAACCAAGATTCCTGAATTTTTTTATATGCCACCCTGTTCCCAGGTTGAATTTTTGTGTTTGTATGTGGTGTGCTTTGTAAAAATTTTCACGACTTCTACGTTTTGGATACTATTGCAAGTATTCCATCCTTTTGGGTTAATGTGTCTTGAGGGGATTCAGTGGTTTGGGGCTGAATTATATTTTTACTTACGGTTTGTTTGGAAGGAAGCTGCACCGAATCCTCTGATAGTTATTTTTGGTTGAAAATTCCCTTTTGTGCAGCATCTCCTAACCACAAAGTTTTCAATGTTGCCAGCAATTCATTGCGGTGAGTGGTACATACACATATTTATTCATCAATCCTAAAGTTCACACTAGCAAGCAACTGCAGCTGGAAAGAAGGGGATGTTTAGTGTGAGCTATCAGGGGAATCCTTTGCAGTCAAGTTTATAATGTTGTTTGTGAAAATGTTATAGCAGTTGTTGCTTATTGAAACAAAGAATTACATTTACCATTATCTTATTCTTCCTATTATTGTGACTCGCTGAAATGATCTTTGGTATGGCTATGGAAGCTGTTCATGATTATTCCTCCTGCAGAATGTGTGCAGCCATATTGTGCTGATGCCTGACCGGCTTCGTACACATTTTATTGCTATTATCAGCAGTGGCCTACCTTTTAATGTTGTCTTAGCATGAAACCTCGTAGTGCTCTCTTAAAGGGGAAGGGAGAAGATTGCTTCGTTAATGTTATCAGCAGTCACCTACCTTTTAATGTTGTCTTAGCATGAAACCTCTTAGTGCTCCACTGCTCTCTTAAAGGGGAAGGGGAAAGATTGCTTCCATATAAGATTGCAGAATATAACTTTACCTAAGAGATTTACAAGTCAGAAACTGAGATGTACAATATTGCTTGAGAAAAGATGAGTGGCCAAGACAGCCCCCCCCCCCAACACACACATGCACGCTTATCCAAGCTCTTTATTACAACGAGATACAAGACCAAGGTGTTGAAGTAAATCTTATGAGACCAAACTGAAAGGACTTAGACTATAGTCGGAGCTATGTAGAAGACATGAAAATGAATCTCAAGGCTGAGCAGTAAGCCTATATACATAGATAGTATCTCAAGGTAGCGTAGCTAGGTTGCTCAAGGCTACAAGGGCTCTCAAATCCTGAGGGAAGATGCTTGCACAATTTACCACTGCTTCCACACATCAGTAACACTTAGACAGTACTTTGAAAAAGAGAGCTTGATTCAGCATAACTGAATACTTCTAATTTACTGATACAACTTCAAAAGCTATGCAGAAATAATGCAAGTTGCTACAGATTTTCCCAGTATAGTTGTGGGGTGGGAGTAGTATTGCATAGGGTGAGAGCCGCATCAATAGTGGGAGCAGGACTGCATGGGAAAAAGGCTGCTGCAGGGCTGTGGGGAGGAGCTGCAGGAGGAGTTGCACCAGCAGGGCTGCATGGAGGTAGAGCTATAGGAGAAAGAGTTGCTGCAGGAGGACTACAGCTGTAGAGAGGAGCAGAAGGGGCTGCTGCTGCTGCAGAATGAGTAGGAGCTGCTGCAGAGGAAGAAGGGGCTGCTGTTGCTGTAGAAGGAACAGGAGGAGCTGTTGTAGAAGGGCTGCTGAAAAGGAAGGAGGTGTTGCTGGACTGCGTGGGGGAGGAGCTGCTGTGGCAGAGGGGGCAGGAGAGTATGCACCATCAAGAGGGGGAGAGGGAATGCGTGCAAATGAGGGGGAAGGAGTGTTTCTTTTATAATGGTAGGACAGGGCAGCATAAAAAACGTGGGAGTTTGTGCTCAATTTGGCGTGGGGCTGGCTCCCTTGGATTTTAGTGGGCTGCGGGGGGTGGCCCTCCATATGACCCCATAGGTTGCCATGTGTCCCATGCCAACATGTCAAGGCTGCCACCTCAGCATGCCACCTCAGCTTGCCAAGTGAGCATGCCACATCATCATACCACGTCATCATGCCACTGTCTACATCATCATGCCACGTGACATGCTGAAATTTTGGACTAAGGTTAACCACTCTTTATTTTCCTGACTAAACATTCGGTTTGGGTGATCAATACTACTTCTGTTTTCACCCTTAGGTTTTTGGCAATTAGCTCTATAAAAAGGGCTAGTCTAGGATTAGTTTGAATTTGGTTGGCCTACTCACATAGCCTATTAGGCCTAATAGTTTGGCGTCTTGTCCTGTATGTCTTTGACTACACCCAAGGCCACTGCAAACCTGATTAACAACCTCGAAGATTCTGAAAGGGCCATACTCGAGTCTCGTCCTTAAGAGTTGTCAACTCATCATGATATGTCACTGAGATATGCTGTATGGCCTATGAGAAAGTGCATCAGCCACTACATTTTCTGCTATAGGGGTGTATTGGATTTGGGGATATGCGGGCTGGCTCCCTTGGATTTTGGTGGACTGCATGCGAGCTGCAGTTCCGACAGTGGCAAGTGGTGCCATGGTTCATGCATGGCCCTCCACATGTCCCCACAGGCTGCCATGCGTCCCATGCCACATTCCAATGCTCCCACCTCAGCATGCCATGTCATCCTGACACATCATCATGCCACGTGTCATGTTGAAGTTGTGGACTAAGGTTATGTTAACCACTCTGTATTTGCCTAATTGGAAATACAGTTTGGGTGATCAATACTACTCCGATTTGACTTTTGTTTTCATCCTTAGTTTTCTGGCGGTCAGCTCTATAAAACGAACTATTCTAGGGTTAGTTTGGGTTTGGTTGGCCTTCTTGAATAAGGTATTAGTTTGTCGTCTTGTCTAGTACCTCTTTGACTCTTTCATGTTGACAGGCTCACACCCAAGGCTACTGCAAACATTCCATTTAATAGTTATTAGGTCGGTCCACATTCTATGCATTTGATTGGTCCGATGTTTGGATACTTGTGTGGGTTATGGTCTTTATGTTTTCTCATGGATATATGTCACAACTTGTGGGACACTAATGCCCATAACCCCTTCAATGGAGGTCCACCTTCAAATGCTAGACCCTAGCCAACTAGTACTAATTGAACAATAGGAAAATATATACATTCTTTTGGCAAACATCCTAATGTAAAGCTATGAATAAATGAATTACCAAGCAATTGGATGTATATTTTGTGATGAGAAGTGACATGGCATCCTTTGCTAAAGCTCTTTGCACTGTTGCTCACATGAGAATTACTTGCCTGATTTGTGCACCATGAGTATGGTGTCTTGGAGTTGTTCTGCTCTTTTGGCTAGAAGCCCAAAAATTTGTGATAGATTGACAGTCCCAAAATCAAATCAGTTGACTGTCCTGCAAATGCAAGCCCCAAATAGCAAGACGGAGTTGGAAAACAGCCTGTATACCACTTGAAACAGAGCAAAAACTGGCAGAAAGTGGCTCAAATGGATGCACTACATTACGAGCAAAGTTGGGGAATCTGTACGGCTGTACAATATATATATATATATATATATATATGACAAGATTGTATGTAGGAAAAATTTGGTCACGATTATGGAAGCATTGAAACCCCCTGAAATAATGTCAATCAGCCACTAGATTCCTTGGAAGTACAAAATTAATGTCATCTCTCTAGGCCATCATCTCCTGGTCGTATTGATGCCCTCTAGGCCCTCGTGTGTGCCATGTAGCTTTAGTTATTGGCACTTAGGTCACCTAGTACTTTTAGTGTATTATGACACCTAGTACTAGTGGTACCACTAGGACACTGTCCTAGGGTTCCCCTTTATTTTGTACTTTGTACTTTCATTTCATAGTAGTTGATGTGACGGCTTTCAGCGTTCTACTCCACGTTTGTACCTCCTTCCGCTTCCTTGAGCCTACAGTGGTATCAGAGTGGGTTGTTTGATTCTGGCACAAGCATTGGCATTGCATTCGCTTCCCAAAGTGCGTGCCATCCTGCTACCAGCTTTGATTAGCACAGGCCTCAGCGTCACACAGGCCTCAACGTCGCTACTTTTGTAATCAACCATGCAGGTAGCCATCCGTACGCTGCACTCTACTCTGAGGTGTCATCACGTATCATTGACGCACGTACGTAGTTGGATCGTTTTGCATAGCGTACAAATCACTTGTTCATCTTCCGTACAGTCAACTGCACGTCGTCCGTACAAAATTCTCTTTGGAGGCTTTTGTGTCACATTTGTAGGTTTGTGTAGTGACATTTGCTCCTCTGGTCTCAATTTCGGGATTTTGAAGTATTTGCCCTTTGTTGGCTCAATTTCATCTCCGAAATTTGGGCTTTTGAGTGATTTGACGTCAGATTGCCAATTTGCAACACTTTTTGGGCCTTTTTCTTAATCTGCCCTTTTTTGTTGCAATTTGCCCTTTAGAAATTGGGGCTTTTCACATTGGGCTTCAATTAGGCTTTACATTTGCAGACACTTTTCCACTCAGTTTGATTCAGATTGCAGTATATTCTCAGATTTGCAGGTTATTTTGCCACATTTGCTTAAATAGCAGTGACATTTACTTGCTTTGATTTGAAATTGGTGGTTTTCAGTGAAATTGACAGGAAATTGCAGGACATTTGGTCACATTTGCAAAGTTGCAGCTTAATTTGGGGCTTTTTCACATTTGCTCTATAAACTACTCGGTGCTTTCTATCAATTCAGACAACGGATTTTGCAGAGGCGTTTGAATGAGATGATTGCGAGTTGCCAAACACATATACTTGAACTTAAGAGTTTGCAATTAAGCTGGAATTAAGACTTATACAGCTTAAACACAAAGTGACATCATTGGAAAATGCAATATGATTGAGGGGCCAAGACGGCCCCCCCCCCCCCCTTATCCAGGCTCACTTTATTCTTCAAAATGGAGATACAAGACCAAGGTGCAATGCACCTTCCAAACTGATGAACTTAGTGAAAACCTAGGACCTAGATACAAGACTCGAGCATATGTGCAAGGTAGACAACAAAAAGGAGGGCTTCAAGCTCAGGTTTCAACTCTTGGCTTGCCCAATCCACAAGGAAGAAGCTTGCAACAATCACCACTTACATCCAACATTAGAGACAAGCACTAGTTTCTAGAAAGATAGTAGAAACAACATGAAATAGTGCTGTAAATGAGATAAACTTGACAATACAGGCTCCCTTCGTGACTTGACCCTTTTGTAGATGAAGTCCTTGATGCCTCTGAAGCTACCTTGGGTGAGGAGAGTGTGGAAATGGGGCTGGAATGAGAACAGCTTAGAAAAACAGCCTGTAGGCTAGAGAGAGAAAGCTTTTATGGAGTGATAGCTGTAGAGAGAGAGTGCCAATGCTGATTCGAAGGGAGGGGATGTAAGAGAGGAGCTGCTGCTGTTCCAGAGGTGCACAGAAAGGCAGATTTCTGCAAGGGAAATGGGCTGGAACAGTAGAGAGAGAAATTTTGCAGTAGAGAGAGAAAGACTGCAGCAGGAGAGAGAAAGGAGCTGTGGCTGCTCCAGGCTAGGAGAAGGAGAGAGGATGCTGCTGCTGTTCCAGAAGAGCTGAGAGGTGGCAGATTTCTGGAGAGGAGGGGTTGGAACTGTAGAGAGAGAATGTGCTGTTGTAGAGAGAAAGTGCTGCGGAGGTGAGAGAATGGCTTGGGGAGAAGCTGGCTGCACCCAAGGAGCTGGAGAGGTTCTGCTGCATCATCCAAAAGGAGGGAGAAGAAAAGTGACGAATTTTTCATGTGAGGAATGAAGGGGAGAGGCCTTCTTTTACAGGCTCAGCCCCCCCCCAGGCCTAGAGTGGAAGGTGGACACTTGTCTCAGATTTTTGGTGGGCTGCAGTCCCAAAGAGGACAGCCCACAACTTGCCCCAAATCTACCAGATTTGGGGCCAAACACTTGGCATGCATGCCCTGCCACTTGCCATGCATGCTGCCACATGTGTGGGACAGGTGGACTGAC
The DNA here is from genome assembly GCF_047967505.1 of Dipteris shenzhenensis. NCBI lineage: Eukaryota > Viridiplantae > Streptophyta > Polypodiopsida > Gleicheniales > Dipteridaceae > Dipteris > Dipteris shenzhenensis. The sequence goes on along the minus strand of NC_141602.1, from coordinate 25,817,738 downwards.
CTGCCAGCTCAGATTCCATGTGGCAGTCTGCCACGTGTCACTCCCAAAAATCCTAAAATTTCAAAGTTGTCAGAATTCAATTCTGATCGCACCCACGCGTTCTTAACAGCTTAGACTATCTATTGACGTACTCTAAGGTCATAATTGAGCCATACTGAGCTCATTTGTTTGTCGTCTTATCTTGTATCTCCATTACTCTTGGCATGCTGCCAGGCCCACACCCAAAGCTCAGGGAACATTCTCTTGAATGGTTTCTAGGTCGGTATGCAATCTGTGCATTTGATTGGTCCCATGTTTGGGTATTCAGGTGGGGTGTGGTTTCCAGATGTCCCTCTCAAAGAGAGGCCATCACTCTTGTGGGTTACTAATGCCCATAACCCCAAGCAAGGGGGTCCACCCTCAAATGCTAGACCTAGTCCCCTTGTCCGTAATTGAACAGTAGGAAAACATTTCATTTCTTAATAAGCATACTATTGAAAAACAAAAAGAAATAGTACCAAGCAAGTGGATACATGTTGAAGCAGGATGACATTCCCTCCGTCTTTCATTCGGCTGTCCGCAACTGAAATGCTTCCTCATAAGCATCCAGGATTTCAGGACACTCCTAAAATGTAGCTCTGTCCACCCATTGGGCATCGGTGGATGGGAGCCCTCTGAACTTCAAAAGGTACATTTTGCGAGTCGTGCCTCGACGTCCCGTAGTGAAGTTATGCAAAATAATTTGCTCTGGGATCAACAAGATCTTAGTGTCCTACTTCAGGTGCATCGTCCAGTGTGGGCTCTTGAGGTGGTTCCCCAATGAAGGGTTTCACTAAGCTTACGTGGAAGACATTGTGGATCTTCCAATGCTCTGGAAGTCTCAATCGGACTGAGACATCATTTATTACCTGCAACACTTGAAAAGGACCATAATATCGAAAGGATAGCTTGAAGTAGATGCGCTTTTTGCCCACTTTGGTTTTTAACTGGGCTTTCTCAAATTTCAATAAGACCCATTGGCCTTCTTTCATTGCAAACGCCCTCCGTCTTTTATTTGCAGTTGCTCTTTGTTTCTCCTGTGCCTTTTGAATGGCTGCTCGAACTGTGGCATAAGTAGAGTCATAATCCTCCATGAATTGATCAACGGCAAAGATTTTCTCTTTTGTTTGCATGAGTAGAGTTGGTAAAGATCTACCATATACAATTTCGAAAGGAGCTTTTTCAGTGGAGGAATGAATTGTGTTGTTATAAGCAAACTCCACAAGAGGATGGAATTTCTCCCAAAAGGTTTGCTGGTCATGCACATAAAATTTCAGCAAATCCAAGAGTGTACTATTCGTAACTTCAGTTTGGCCATCCGTTTGAGGATGAAAAGCTGAGGAGAAACTTAGAAGAGTTGCAAGGTTCTCAAACAAAGCCTGCCAGAAGTTACTAGTGAACTTTGAGTCTCTATCTGATACTAAATACTTGGGCATGCCGTGGTGTCTAAAGATGTGTCTAGCTTCAGGTTCCTTGAGATTCTTTCTGCAAGGAATGAAGTGGGCTTGCTTGCTGAATCGATCTACTATCACCCAAATCATGTCATGATTTTGATTGGTCCTGGGAATTCCTGTAATGAAGTCCATGGTGATGTGTTCCCATGGTCTGTCACGAATGGGTAGGGGCTGAAGTAAACCCTTGGGTTTTCCTCTCTCATACTTAGCTTTTTGACATGCGAGACAAGCTGAAATGTAGGCAGCAGTGTCCTTTTTCATGTTAGGCCAGTAGAAAAATTCATCCATGGCTGAAAAAGTGGCCACAATACTCCTATGACCAGCATAGGGTGGGTTATGGCTTTCCTCCATCACTTTAGATCTAAGCTGCTTTGTGATACATAGTTTGTTTTCCATGAATAAATAGCCATCCCTGATGTGGTAGGCATGATGGGTGCCTCCATCTTTCAAATGTGCCCATGGTTGAGCAAAATCAGCATCTCCCTCATAGAATTCTTTGAGAGCTGTTAGCTCATCATGATAGGGAACTGAAATATGGTGAAGCCGTGGTCTACGAGAAAGGGCATCAGCCACTACATTTTCTTTTCCAGGAGTATATTGTATCTGAAAATGAAATGATTGCAGAAAGGTAGATCATTTCATACGTCTCTCTCTGATCAGAGGTTCAGTTACAAAATATTTAAGACTTTCATGATCAGTTTTTACAAGAAAATCTATCCCCAAAAGATAATGTTTCCAAAGTTTGAGAGCATGAATTACAGCTAAGAGTTCTTTTTCATAGATATCATAGTGAAGTTCAGCATCTCTTAGCCGTTGGCTTTCAAAGGCCATAGCATGACCATTCGGGGTAAGAGAAGCCCCAAGGCAATCGCCATTGGCATCAGCTGCTACTAGGAATGGTACAGGAGCTGTAGTCGGGGCATGCTTTAGAGCATTAAAAGAGTCCTTTTCTTTTTGGGTCCATCTGAACTTCAGATTTTTCTTAGTGAGATCATGTAGAGGAGCTGCAAGTTCAGCAAAATGCCAAATAAACCTTCGGTAATATGAGCATAGGCCTAGAAAAGACCTTACCTCATGGGCATTCTTCAAGTCAGGCCACTCTACAATTGTTTGTATCTTGGCTGGGTCCATACGGACACCTTCTCGTGAGATAATGTGACCAAGATAGTGAATCTCAGGAAGAAAGAACTCACTTTTCTTCTCATTGATGTGAAGTGCATTTTCAGCTAAGATTTGAAATACAATTTTTAGATTTCCTTATGCTCTTCCTCATTCTTGCTAAAAATGAGGATGTCATCAAAGAAGACGGCAGTGAACTGTCTATAGTTCCTGAACAACCGTTCCATCAGCCGATTGAACGTGGCTGGGGCATTAGTAAGGCCAAATGGCATTACCATATATTCATACAACCCAAATGTGGTTCGGAAGGCTGTTTTATGAATGTCCTCAGGTACAACTCGTACCTGATGGTAGCCACTCTTAAGATCTATGCGGCTGAAAATTTCAAATCCTTCTAAACGATCAAAGATATCATATATACGAGGAATCGGGAAACGATTCTTAACCGTCTGTTTGTTTAAGGCTCTATAGTCTATGCACATCCTGTAGGTTTTATCCTTCTTTTGGACTAGTAAGACAGGAGAGCAAAAAGAAGAACTACTGGGTTGGATCAATCCCTTGTCTAAGAGTTCTTGGACTTGCTTGAAGATTTCATCTTGTTGAGATTGACTAACTCTATATGGGGGTCTATTTGGAGGTGAAGACCCTGAAACTATGTCAATTTTGTGATCCTCTGGTCTCTCAGGAGGGAGGTGACTAGGAAGTTCTTGAGAGAAGCAACTAGAGAATTCCTGAAGGAAATCTAATCTTTCTTTTGTGAGAGGATCTGACTTTTCTTCACTTGGTTGCTTATCGCGTACAAACACTAGAATAGAACATACTCCTTTCTTAAGCAAATTGGGAGATCATGCATGACTTACCATAGGAATGGTGTTTCCTGAAACTCCCGATGTAATGCTCACATCTCTACCCTTATGTTGGAGGGTTAGAACATTCTTCACATAATCGATTCGGGGGTTGACTTGCTTATGCCAGGGCATGCCGAGAATTACATCTGATCCTTGAAGTGGTGCCACCATGAAGGGTAGATGATCCAAATACCCTTGGATGTGTACCCGAAGCTTGCCGATGATGGGGTACACCTTCTCTTCTTGGTTCTTGAAGGCTGCAGTTGCCTCCAAGGCTTCTCCTTTATCCTCTGGAGGTTGACTCTACTCTCTCTCTATCCTCATCTCCTTTCTCTCTCTATGGTAAACAACGCTCATTCTTGGCTAAAGGTTTAAAGAAGGTCTTGCTGTGAATTACACGATTAGATAACCGTTGCATGCTACATTGGTATCAGAGCTTCGGTCTATATCCAGCTTGACTACCACGAGTGTATGGTTGTGCTAAGATCTGGAAAGGACACACAATCAAGCGCCATGGAAGGGTCAAGAAAAGATTTCAACCGTGAAGACTTTGAAGAGGAGAAAGACTACCAATAAGATATGCTTCCGCCAAATGCTCAAGAAGTGATGGCGAACCTTCTAGAGCAAAATCGGGTCCTGTTGCAGCAACTCGAAGAACATTCATCCCAGCTGGAAGAAAGCAGAAGACAGTTGGACCAGACAAAACGACGTCTGGAGGAAAAAGAAGCTAGAAAGCCGCTGGAAGAAAGAGGAATCACAGATTTTGAAAAACTGCTCTTGTTGATGCGTGAGGAACGTAAAAATGAGGAGGCATTGCGACGTGCAAAGCTCGCCCAGGCAGAGAGGTAACAAAAGCTAGATCGAGACACGATGCTTCTCCAACACAAACAGATGTTAGCTGCTATGCAGGTAAGTTTGAGCGCAGCGGTCGTCTCCGCCATAGCTTCACCATCAACAAAGGTAACACCACTCACTCGGTCCACTCCAAATTTTGTTAAGTATGATGGTAAGTGTGACCATTCAGCAATTTTGAAATTTATTCATCAGTTTGTAGCTCATTTTCTGTTAGCGTGGATTTAAGATGAGCAAGATAAAGTCCACCTTGCAGCCCCTCTTCTTACAGGTGAGGCGATGACTTGGTGGCACGTTTAAGACGAATTTCGTTTGGGCAACGTTTGTGGCCGACCTCAAAGTCCATTTTCTCCCACCCCAATATATGCTTAACTTGGAGGATGAGTTCGCTTGTCTCTCCCAGAATGGTTTGCCTGTGTTAACATACAGTAATAAGGTTATCACACTGGCGCAATAGTTGGGCGTGACAGAGAGCGCCAAGATGAAGCAATTTATTTGAGGTTTGGACACGAACATACGTTTTATCATTCAGAACTTCGACCCGTCGGATTATGAGCGGGCGTTGACTCTCGCACAGAATTAGGAGATGATGCTGAGCGGGGAAAAGCCCAAGCTGGTTCAGAAAGATTCCAAAGCTCCGCAGCAGTCAAACAACACAGCGGGTAAGGATTAGAAGGACAACCAGTTCCAAAAGAAGGATGGCTAGGCTTCTGGTCAAAAGAAGGAGTCCAAGCCAAAGATGACTCCGGATAAGAAGGCTAAAGCGGATATTACGGGAGGCTATTTACAGCCCGATGAGCAGAAGCGGTACCACCAAGAACATCGCTGCTTTCATTGCCACCACATCGCTGGACATGGCAAGAAGGATTCTCCGAAGTGGCTTGCCGAAAAGGTTGCGAAAGCATCTACTTCCTCCGTCGCTAATGTATTGGCTCTTCCAGCTCCGCCTCCATCCTCAGCTACGAATGCCGTCTTTCCTACTTTGAACGTCGTTCCCATGGTGGTCTTTCAAGATAAGGAGGAGAGCGACTTTTTAGATCAAAAGACGCGCTCATTCGAGCGTACGGCACAGCTAACGGGTAACGGGCATCAGTTTATTGTCCTGTTTGATATGGGGAGTTCAAGAGATGCCATCTCTCCTCAGCTTACCAAGACAGTGGGGTGCACCTTGGTGCCTCACGAGCTTGCAGTGGATGGATTCACGCCCGGCTTGCGCGCACACATCACGCATAAGGCCATCCAGTTCACTTTTTTAGTTCAGAAGGCCATGTTTATGCGGGATTTTATATTGACTCCTTTGATGGGGTGCAACATGATCCTCGGGATTCAGTGGTTCCGTAGCATGTTCTGACGCCTGATTGGCAGCAGGATACCTTCACGATTGTGGGAGGTTTACCTGAGCCCGCCGTGATACGCGGTGATCGGAGCATACCAAGGATTCCATTAATCTCTCATATTCATGCAGGTCGTGCCGCCCGCAAGGGTGCCATGTGTGTACTTGTCTATGTCCAGTGCCAGATCACTGCAGTTCAAGCCGCTCCTCCGATGGGACAAGTAATGGTGGATCTACTCCAAGAGTTCAAAGACATCATGCTCTGGGACGATCTGCCACCCTAGCGACCTCCCAACCGATCGGAAGACCATCTCATCCATCTACTTCCGGACTCGACACCTCCAAGTAAGTTCCCTCATCGACTTTCAAAGTCTATGAAGGGGGAGTTAGAGCAGCAATTGTCTCAATTACTGCGCGCAGGGTTTATTAGTCCTTCTTCACCTTTTGCTGCACCCATTCTATTTGTGGCAAAGAAGGATAAGTCCGCACGACTATGTGTCGACTACAGAGCACTTAACAAGCTTACGGTAAGCAACAAGTTTCCTATGCCCCGCATCGAGTACATCTTGGAAAGACTCAATTGTGCAAGATTTTTTTCAAAGATTGACCTCAAGAGTGGCTACCATCAAGTCGGGATTTTTGAAGCTGACATTCCAAAGATAGCTTTTTGAACCGAGCGAGCTCATTACGAGTTCGTCGTCATGCCCTTTGGTCTGAAGAATGCACCACCAACATTCAACAAGATGATGTCCCGGGTATTCGCAGAGTATATTGGGAAGTGCATGTTCATCTTTCTTGATGATGTCCTTATATGTGTGGCGACCTGCTCTTGTACGAGCCCCTTCCTCTGTATGGGGACTGTTGATAACGATCATCACTATACCTATCATAGCTATGGCTGCGACTGCGGCTCCTTCCCCGGTTTCTACTAGGGCTCCGACTGTGGCTGCGACTAAGGAACCTTGCGCTATGTGGAGAACGGCTTTGATATGGTGACCTTGGAGAAATGCTCCCTTACAGAGGAAGGGGCTTGTACAAGAGCAGGTCGCCACACAGAGGCCGTTCACCTTGGAGACAAGGTTCCTTAGTTGCAGCCACAGTCGGAGCCCTAGTAGAAGCCGGGGAAGGAGCCGCAGTCGTAGCCATAGCTACGATAGGTATAGTGATGATTGTTATCGACAGTCCCGGTACAGAGGAAGGGGCTTGTACAAGAGCAGGTCGCCACACAGCGCATACTGTGCCTTCATGCTATCAAGATCCTTTCCTTTGATTTTGATCTCTCTACCCTCATCTCCTTTCTCTGTCTGTGGTAAACAACGCTCATTCCTCGCTAAAGGTTTAAAGGTCTTGCTGTGAATTACATGATCAGATAACCGTTGCATGCTACAGTAGTTGATGTGATGGCTTTCAGCGTTCTGCTCCACGTTTGTACCTCCTCCTGCTTCCTTGAGCCTACAATCTCTAGGCAGATGTTTGCGTCTGCCCTGGCAAAATTTCAGCAAGTTTTGGCGATGAAATCAGCAAGAAAACCTTGAAAAACAACTGCGGGACTATTTTACAGCTCCAGAAGCAGGCACAAATTTCTTGTGCTGTTCCAAAGCTGTCCCAACTATCAATGAACCAAGAAAAATCAGTGCTGCTGGCTGAAGGTTTGGAGCGAAGGTCAAGTTCAAAAAGGAGCTGGAAACTGCAAAAACGAGCTGAAGTACGGGTCGAAATGCTGGCTGGGAGCTGAGCTGAGGTGAATGTAAGCACAAGGATAGCAATTAGAAGATATGACACTGCTCTAATACCACTGTTGGATGTGGGGAGTTGGAATGCAAGGGAGCAAACAACAAGCTGAAGGAACTGAAGTGTACTTGCAAATGGATAATGAGAAAGTACAAATGGTGGCTTATATAAGACCCAAACTCAACTTAGGACTAAGTGTCCTAAGTGAACTAGGACTACAGTCCCAAATGGATGGACTAAATATCCTAACTAGGCCCAACTCTCCTATACGAGGGTTGAGTGACAACATGGATTACTTTCCACACACAAGGCCTTCCTTTGGACTGAAATCATTGGAAATGGAAACAAAGGAGTTGTAAGTACTAGTGGATGTGCAAGTGTACAAATACCACTCGCACTTGCTTGGATGCACTCATGCTATTTAGCCTTTAGAACTTAATTCAATCTCTAGAAAGCATGTCACTATGCATGCAACGAGGGCTGTTCACCATTGATGATCGTGTGAGGCAATGGTAAGTGTTTGGAGCTGCCCATTGTCATGTGCACGGATTGGTATCCGACGTGTACTGGGTACACAAGACTAGCTCAGGTAGCTTGGGGAGGCTTAGAGCTAGGCAGGCTTGATTCTCGGGTTGAGTGGCAAGGGTACGAACCAGTTAGAGGTCTTCGCTATTTTTGGCACTTGGGGCCTGAGTCTATATAAGGGGCCCAGAGGTTCAGTTCTCAGAGAGCCGATGGGAGCAAGTTTCGTTCCCGCTAGGTCTGATCCTGGATTGAGTCGTGGGCGCGCGCCTGCATCATAGCATAGCCCAAGGCCCAACAGCAGATCCCAAGCTTCACAGTGCCACCTAGTGGTATGGGACACCAGGCTGGTTAGGATCTGGTTGGGAGTGGCCAGCAAGGAGCTTGGCTCCTGGATTGCCAGCCTCCGCTAGCCCCTTCTTCTTTCGACCAGCCAGTCTCTTTCTCTCATCCCCCTCTGTTTCGTCAGATTTTCTCTCTGTTCCAGTCTCCTAGTTTCGAGCCCACCTGTCCCTTCTCTTCTCTCAGCCTATTTTCTTCATCAGATTCGATTCAGTTATGGCTGATTCTGTAGACCTTGAGCTTGCGATGGGAGACCAGGATATCAACTACCATGCGGAGGATGAACAGGGTCTCTACAATGTGTTGGGGTAAAGGCACATTGCCAACCCTTCATTAAAAGATAGGACACCTATGACTGTCTTAAGACAGTCATAGGGTAAACCTAATCCTAATAAAACATAAGTGAGTTTGTGGTGTGGCTCATCATTCTTCACACCCGCACTAGAGTGTCACTCTCTCTTACTCTCACTCTCTTGCTCTCTTCCACTTCACTCCCCCTCACAACTGGTATCAGAGCCTACCTAGCTCTCCCTTCTCCCGCCCAGCCTTCTCCCTTGCCTACCCTCTCTTCCGTACGGGCAGATCCGTACGGCCGTACGTCGTCCGTACGACCGTACGGACGGGCTCGACCTGCGCAGGAAGCGGCGGTGCATTTTCGCAGGGCAGCTCCAAGGGTGGCGCATTTTCGCGGGCTGCAGGGTGAAGGCGTAGGCGCGGGCTGCAGGGTTTCTTGCGCGGGTTGCAGGGCGACATCGCGGGCGCGGGCGTCGTCAGGTTGCAGCTGTACAGCAGCTGCTGTACGCAGCATTCCGACGCTGCATCAGGCAGCTGCATAGCTGCTGTGTGCAGCTACTCATACGGCAGCCGTACGGACTGTCCGTACAGTCGTACGGACTGCCGTACAACTGTGTACGGGCGTCTTCTTCTGGTATCTCACCTGGAGGTACAGTTTTTGCTGCAAAGACTCGATTTTTTGGGGGAAAGCGTGCCTGCTACAGGGACAGAGAGTACACAGGTACTCTGCAGGGACAGAAGTACAGCAGGTACTTTGCAGGTACTGAAAAGTACAGCAGACACATTTTTTTTTTTGTTGGAAGAGGAATAGTGCTGAAGCACTCTGTTTTGTGCATGTACGCGCAGTACATGAAGCATTTCTGATACATTCCTGAAGCATTTCAGCTGTATACTGTGCATTTGTTGAGGTACAGCAGGTACTCTCGTGTCACTCACGCTTGAGGTGACTTGTGCCACAGTGGTGGTGTTTGCGCAGTTACTTGTCTTTCAGGAAGGTCAGATGCTTGTTTTGCAGAAGCTTCTATGCATTTACTAAGTGCAATTCTCAGTTTTGGGTGACCATTTCAAAGGGCTTTTGCCTGGATGTGTTTGCAGTATATGCCTCGAGGCAGTGTGTAGCCAGGGAGCACACATTTGCTCTGTTTCCGCAGTGCATTTGGTGACATTTGTTGCAGGTCACATTCTTTGTACGCACTTTGAAAATCTCAGTTGAGCCACGCTTGGTCAGGGCGCATCGAGTTTACTCGGTCCCTAATTGCCCATCGTTGACAGTGCTCAAAAGATTTTCTTCTTGGTGTTTGTACTTTGTGATTTGTGTTGTTACTGAGTACACAGGGGCAGTCTATGCATTGCACATTGTCAGGTACAAGTGTCAGAGAGTTTTCATATTGCATGTTACCTCAGTGTTGAGGTGTTCTCCACTTGATTCAGGGGTCAGATCAAGGGGCTTTTGCCCAGACTTTGTTTGATAGCACTTGTGGGTTACCGACAGAGATCTTCAGATGCATTTTCTCCCCTTGGTCTAAGGGTGATTGCTTGGGATTTATCCCATTTACTGTTGCAGGTTTTGTGACAGGCTGAAGGATCATTTACTGTTTTTGGGGTGTTTGTCAAGTGGTTTCTGCAATTTAACTCAGTGCAATACCTCATCTGAGGTGGGAGAAGTGATCAGTACAGCAGTGTTTACAGCAGTGTTGGTGGTTTTGTCAGATGATTATGCACTGTTAAGCACTTGTTGAGCAGCAGCAGCAGTCTGAAATTACTGTTTTTATGCCTCTTTGAGCTCAAACAGTTTGTCAGAAGGTACAGTATTTGCAGGGTCATTTACTGTTTTGCTGCAGATTTTACTGACAGTAAAAACAGCACCATTGAAAGTGCTTCTGGCTCTTGAATAGAGCAGGTTTTTTCTGAGAAATCAGAATTTTTATTCAGTCTTTTTACTTCCAGGGAGTCAGGTACTTTCCTCATCTGATATGGCATCAGGGGGAGGTGATTCTTCAATTCTGAACATAAAGAAACTGGAAGGAGCACACAACTATGCTTTATGGGCAGAACAATGCTTGAATGTACTTCTGTTAAAGAAGATTGCTAAGCCCATAAGGGTGAAGGGTGTCAAGCCATCTGATATGGCAGCTGATGACTGGGAAGAGCTTGATTTGTCCGCGAGGGCAGCTATCATGCTCACTATTTCAGACACTCTTGTGTTCAATGTACAGGCTGAAAAGACCTCTTATGGTCTATGGCAAAGACTAGAAGAATTGTATGCCCAAAAGAGCTCAGCCAGTAAGGTTTATTGGCTGAAGAAGCTGGTCGATCTTCGCATGAAGGAAGGTACAGCTATGACCTCACACTTGAGTGAGTTCAATGCTATCTTTACACAGCTGATTGCACAGGGGTTGAACCTTGATGAGGAGTTCAAGGCTACTTTCTTGCTGTGTACCCTCCCCGAGAGTTGGGACACTTTCAAGACCACCCTGTCAAACTCGAATGCCACTCTTATTTATGCTGATGTAGAGAGCTCTCTCCTTATGGAGGAGATGAGCAGGAAGAATAATGCGGGCAGCAAGTCTTCAAATGCTTTGCAGGTACAGGACAGAGGCAGGACTCAGCAGAAGGGGAGATCTGCTAGTAAGTCCAAATCCCGCAGTCAGTCCCGTGGCAAAAAGGACATTGAATGCTTTTATTGTGGCAAGAAGGGACATGTGAAGTCGAAGTGCTTCAAGTTCATACGGGATCAGAAAGCCAAGAAGGCTGAAACAAAGGATGCAGGAAATGCAAGCAAAGGCAAAGGCAAGGCCAAGGCAGATGACTTGGATGTAGTGAATGTTGCAGCAGAGGACAGTGACAGTGACATACATGATGTTTTATGCTCTGCTTTGGTTATTGATGGCCATGACATGCACACCTGGCTCTTGGATTCAGGTGCCTCTTTTCATGTTACTCCTCATAGGGAGTGGTTTACTTCCTACACAGGTACTCATGGAGTTGTTCATCTTGGGAACAACTATGCATGTCAGATTGCAGGGATTGGCAGTATACAGATAGTATTTTCTGATGGACAGTCATTTATGCTTGATGGTGTTCGCCATGTGCCGCAAATCAAGAAAAATCTGATTAGCACTGGCTTATTGGATGACAGTGGTTACCACACCACATTTGGGGATTCCAAATGGGTGATTACTGATGGCCAGACTGTAGTGGCTGAGGGTTTTAAGAGTGATACCTTGTACCCTCTTTATGTTTCCAGTGTGGGTAATCATGTTGTTGCCATAACCGAGCTGCCAAAGGTTTCATTGTGGCATAGCCGGTTGGGACACATGTCTGTTAAAGGAATGCAAGAACTGTCACGTTTGGGTTATTTGCCGCCTCTCTCTTTTTCAAATTTGCCTACTTGTGATCATTGTATTTTTGGCAAGCATTCTGTGACTCCTCATAAGAGGAGAACTCCCCAGAATAGAGCACCACTTGATCTAGTGCACACTGATTTGTGTGAGATGCCACAGTTATCTCTAGGGGGTGCAAAATATTTTATTACTTTTATTGATGATGCCACACGTAAGGTGTGGGTCTATTTCTTGAAGCATAAGGGAGATGCCTTAGATGCTTTCAAGAAGTTTGTCGCTCAGGTTGAGAATCGGACAGGTCGTAGGCTGAAATGCCTCAGATCCGATAATGGGGGTGAGTATGTGTCACATGCTTTTGTGCAGTTTTGCCAAGCTAAGGGCATCAAACAGGAACTCACAGCCCCTCATAATGCATCTCAAAATGGTGCAAGTGAGCGGATGAATCGAACTATTTAGGAGAAGGTTCGATGTATGTTGTCTTATGCTGCATTACCCCATGGCTTTTGGGCAGAAGCCGTGCAAACAGCAGTTCACATTATTAACAGGTCACCAAATAAGGCTTTGGAGTTGAAAGTGCCAGAGGAGGTGTGGTCTGGCAAGCCACCCTCTTATAAGCACTTACGTGTATTTGGCTGCGAGTGCTTTGCTCATGTACGCAAAGAACTACGCACCAAACTGGATCCAAAGTCTATCAGATGCATCTTTTTGGGTTATGGTGACGAAGGTGAAATGGGGTACAGGTTATGGGATCCCGTTAAACGGAAGATTATACACAGCAATGATGTCATCTTTAAAGAAGATAGTGTACACAAGGAACCCGTGCAACCTGTAGAATACAGGAGGGTTATTTATGATGATGTTGGACAGCAAAGAATGCCCATTTATATGCAGCAGCAGGCTGCTGCAGATCACCCTGTTCAAGAGGGTATACAGGCTGAAAATCAGCCAGATAATTTTGCCAATGATGCACCACTGGATGTGCCAACAGATGGGGCTGAAGTACAGCCAGATATGGTGGTACAGCCACCCGTCATGCATGAAGAACAGGCTGGACAGCAGCCTAATCCGGAACATTTTGTTAGGAGGAGCACCCGTGCACAACGGCCTCCTGCCAGGTTTGTTCCAGGAGCCAATAATGTGGCTGATTTTATCATCCTGACAGATTGTGGTGAGCCTTCCAGCTTCAAGGAAGCTATGGGAAGTACAGAGAAAAAGAAGTGGGAAAAAGCCATGCAGTCAGAAATGGACTCCCTACTTCAGAATGATACATGGGACTTGGTGCAGTTACCTGCAGGCAGAAAGGTTTTGCCATGCAAGTGGGTTTACAAAGTCAAAGTGGATTCAAATGCTTTACCTCGGTATAAGGCCAGATTGGTTGCCAAGGGATTTAAGCAGGAAAAGGGCATTGACTTTGATGAGATTTTTTCCCCTGTAGTCAAGATGACTACTTTGAGAGCAGTGTTAGCTCTTGTTGCTCATGATGACATGGATTTATGTCAGATGGATGTGAAGACAGCTTTTCTTCACGGAGATCTTCATGATGAAACCTATATGAGTCAGCCAGAGGGATATGCTGTTAAAGGGAAAGAACAGCTTGTGTGTAAGCTCAAGAGGAGCTTATATGGACTCAAGCAGGCGCCAAGGGAATGGTACAAAAAGTTTGATGCCTTCATGCAGTCCCAAGGGTATCATCGGTGTGAGACCGATCATTGCTTGTACACCAAACGGGCAAAGGATGGCACTTTGATGCTACTCATTCTATATGTGGATGACATGCTTATTGCCAGTAAATCTCAGCATGAGATTAGTGCTTTGAAGAGACAACTGCATAAGTCTTTTGACATGAAAGACTTGGGTGATGCAAATCATATTCTTGGCATGCGTATTACTCGTGACAGGTCCAAGGGACTTTTGTTTTTGTCACAGAAAGAGTACATTGACAAAGTACTGCAGAGGTTTAAAATGGAGGGGGGGAAGTCCATTAGTACCCCGTTGCCTCCACATTTAAAACTCAGCAGTAAGGACAGCCCTAGATCAGATGATGATAAGGCTGAAATGGCCAAGGTTCCGTATGCATCTGCAGTTGGATCTTTGATGTATGCCATGGTTGCCACTCGTCCGGATATTGCTTTTGCGGTGGGAGTCATCAGCATGTATATGGCAAATCCAGGCAAGCGGCATTGGGAAGCAGTGAAAGGTGTCTTGAGGTATCTCAAAGGTACCAAAGACTTGTGCATATGCTATGGTAGGCAGGATGCATTGGTGCATGGTTTTACAGATTCAGACTATGCAGGGAATGCAGATAACCGGAAGTCTACTACCGGTTATATTTTCACATTTGCAGGAGGTGCTATATCATGGGTGTCTCGGTTGCAGAAATGCGTTGCACTGTCAACCACAGAAGCTGAATATGTTGCAGCCACTGAGGCTTGCAAGGAAGCAATATGGCTTACTCGGCTGGTGGGAGATCTGGGCATTACGGGAGATATGCCAGTTTTACATTGTGATAGTCAGAGTGCTATCATGTTGGCAAAGAATCCGGTCTTTCATCAGAAGACCAAGCACATAGAAGTGAAATATCATTTCATCAGGGAGGTACTGGAAGACAAGCGACTTGAGCTTGTGAAAGTACATACTGATGATAATCCTGCAGATTTGCTCACTAAGAGCTTGCCTACAGAGCGGTTTGCACATTGCCGCCACATCATGGGATTAGGATGAGACCATTCTTATTTTATGGTCTTGTATACAGTAACTGTATATTGCTGTAATTTTTTATTCTTTTCTCCCCTTTAGGCACATTGGCCTTTAGGTGGGAGGTTGTTGGGGTAAAGGCACATTGCCAACCCTTCATTAAAAGATAGGACACCTATGACTGTCTTAAGACAGTCATAGGGTAAACCTAATCCTAATAAAACATAAGTGAGTTTGTGGTGTGGCTCATCATTCTTCACACCCGCACTAGAGTGTCACTCTCTCTTACTCTCACTCTCTTGCTCTCTTCCACTTCACTCCCCCTCACAACTGTATACAAGACCATAAAATAAGAATGGTCTTGTAACTGTATACAAGACCATAAAATAAGAATGGTCTTGTATACAGTAACTGTATATATTGCTGTAATTTTTTATTCTTTTCTCCCCTTTAGGCACATTGGCCTTTAGGTGGGAGGTTGTTGGGGTAAAGGCACATTGCCAACCCTTCATTAAAAGATAGGACACCTATGACTGTCTTAAGACAGTCATAGGGTAAACCTAATCCTAATAAAACATAAGTGAGTTTGTGGTGTGGCTCATCATTCTTCACACCCGCACTAGAGTGTCACTCTCTCTTACTCTCACTCTCTTGCTCTCTTCCACTTCACTCCCCCTCACACAATGATCTGATTACGAAAAAAGCCTTCAGTGAATTCACCACTGCTCTTGATGGCAAGTTTGAGCAAGTTAACACGAATCAAATGGGGTTGACACAGCAACTCCAAGGGATTCAGACTACACTCACACTTTTGACTAGCACTGTTTAGGTGCTCACGCATGTGGATGCCATGGCTTCAGTGTTAGGTCTGAACATCACTCCCGATCCTTTTTCCGGAGACCAAAAGTCTCGTACCAAGGAGGTTGTTGACACTTGGTTGCATAAGTGGCAAGTACACTTCCAGTTTCACCCTTATCCAGATGACAAGAAAATACAGCTTGCAGCCGGGTTTATGTCAGGAAAGGCTTTATTGTGGTGGAAGGAACTCCAACCCAAGCCTGCAACATGGATTGAATTTGAAGGGGTCTTCAGGAAAGAGTTTCTGAAGAAGGAGGAAGATTACGATATCGTAGGTAAGCTCAAAGCCCTCGAAATGTCCAAGCTGAATTTGAATTTTGAGGTTTATCTTTAGAGGTTTCGGGATTTGCACATCAGAGCTACAAAGATGGATCCAGTGACCTTGTTAGGTTTCTTTGTGGATGGTTTGCCTGACTCCTACAAGTTACAGATCAAGAACAACAAGTGTACCACGTTGCAAGAGGCCATGAATTACGCGCGTATTTATGATGATACCATGGCCAGTGCAAAGGGAACCACAGTTGCCGACACGGGTGGGAAGAACAAGAGGAAGTTCTTCTAGTCTACCATTGGTACCGGGGAGTCGAAGTCTATAGACAACGCCTCCAAGAAACATTTGACTCAGGCGAAGAATGGTCGTGCTTGTTTCCTTCGTATCTTGAAGCTAAAGAAAGAGGGACGTTGCTTCATTTGCGAGGAGCGGGGCCACACTAAGAATGATTGTCCTAAGTGCAAGAACCACAAGCAAGCGTCGGGAGCTCCATGCGGGTTTGGGTACCAAAGCTAAGGGAGCTAATCAAGTTTCGATGACAGGTATTTCTGTAAATGTCATTACCTATCCACTTTCTTGTAATTGCACTTTTAATACTTCGTTATTTGGTTCTCATGATCTTTTCCGAGTTTATGGAGAAGTTAGGGACTAAAGAGTTCACATTCTCTTTGACCCAGGCAGCTCTCACAACTTTGTTAATTACAAACTTGTGCAGAAGATGGGGCTGTCCACGATACCCAGCGATCACACCTATGATGTGCAGCTTCTAGCTGGACAGCAGTTTTGGGATCGCAAGATTGAAGCACTTTCTATCCGGATTCAAGAATACACAGCGGCTCTTACGTGCTATGTCATGCACTTGGAGCATGTGGACTTGTTAATTAGAATAGAGTGGTTGTCAACTTCCTTGTCACTATACTAGCCTTTTCTTCCTTATCACGGGAGTAGCACCCTGATTTTTCCTCCCAGCCTATTCTGCCAAGACTTCCAAGCAAGAGAGAGAGAGCTGTAATCGAAATCACGTAAAAAATCCAATCCTTATCTTCTCTCACTAGCCTTAGCAGACCCCAAATCCCTAGATAGATCTAGATGCCACATGTCATCCATATAGGGCCTTCCTAATGCAGCATTTCACCCCTCTCTTGGGATGCATTTAATTCCTTGCCCCTAGGCACAATCTTTGCACTAGGCCCTTGGTCTCAGATCTATCCAGTCTGGTGCTATCAGCCCTCACCTGGGACCTTGACATTAATCCCTCCCGATCATTTACATAAAGCGCAAACACATATATTACAAAGATAGATCCTATAAGGGAAATGTCGACTGATTCTTCCGAGGTCATGCTACCTCGGCTAGAGCGTAACATTCCTTCCCTCTTCAGACATCAGCGTCCTCGATGATAAACTCTGGGAACACTCTCCGCAACTGATATACGGATTCCCAGGTAGCTTCGGATAGAGGCTGACCATGCCATGCAACCAACACCGTGGGTATCTTCCGATTTCGTATTTGCATTGTTCCTCGGTCCAGGATTCTTGTTGGTTTGCGCCTTGCAATATCCTATCTCCTGAAACAAAACCACACCTTCGATTAGTGAGTCACCAGTATGTAAAAATTTCTTTAAACGTGAAACATGAAAAACCGGGTGCACCTTACACCCCTGTGGCAATTCTAATTTATAGGCTACACTGCCTATTCTCTTTAGAATTAACCACGGCCCACAGTATCGAGGTGATAACTTAGCACACTCTCCTGAAGTCAACGACTTCGAGTGCGAAGGAATTCTGAGAAAAACTTTTTCTCCTTCTTCAAATACTCTTATAGACCGATTTTCATCCGCATACACCTTGGCTCTATCCATAGCCTGGCGGATATTAGCTCTCGCAAGTGCTAGCATCTCCCGCATCTGAACTACAAAGTTCGCGGCACTAGGCACTTTCTGAGGTACTCCAACTATAGTTGGATTGGCTGGTCTATAACCATAGTTCAGCTCAAACGGACTGAACCCAGTAGATGAATGTTTCCTATCATTGTAGGCAAACTCCAACAATGGCAACCACTTGTCCCATGTATGTTGCCTCAATGACACATATGCTCTCAGCATATCCTCTAAAGTCTGGTTGACTCTCTCCGTCTGACCATCCGTCTCAGGATGATCCCCACTACTCATTCCCAACTCAGTCCTTAGTGTCTCAAATACCGCTGTCCAAAAGTGACCGGTAAACCTGACATCTCTGTCTGACACTATGGATCTAGGCAATCCATGCAGACGAAATATATGTCTAATAAACAAATCCGCTACTTGCGGGGCACTAACAGACTCTCTAGTCGGAATGAAGTGAGCCATCTTGGTTAGACGATCAACCACCACAAGGATAGAATTATACCCTCCTTGCGTTGTAGGTAGTCCTACAATAAAATCCATGGAAATGCTCTCCCACTTACTTAGTGGTATTTCCAAGGGCTGTAAAAGTCCGGGTGGCTTCACCCGCTCGGCCTTACTTACCTGACACGAGAAACACCGTGTCACATATTCATGAATATGCTTTTTCATCTTTGGCCAAAAGAAATCTCGCCTCACGAGATCATATGTCTTCTCGACTCCTGGATGTCCCGCACACGGGCTATCATGGCACTGTCGAATGACTCTCTGCCTGAGATCATTCTGACCAGGTACTACAACCTTGCCATTTCTAACTAGCATACCATCCCTTATGGTATATCTTGCATAAGTTTGGCCTTTTCTGGATGCCAGGTCATCCTTTTCACTTTCCCCGGGTTTTAACACATGAGCCTTAGGCCATAAGCTCTGGACAAACTCGTCCACCTTTTGAGTTTCTCTGATCTCGGTCATTAGAGCACTCTCTAATACCGTGAAACTCAGGTTGTGCATAATGCGAGACAACGCATCAGCTACCTTATTGTCTTTTCCCCTTCGGTACCGAATCGTTAGATTAAACTCCTGCATGAGCTCTGCCCACCTAGCTTGGCGGCCCCTCAAGTCAGGCTGTTTACAAAAATGTTTCAGAGTATCATGATCTACATCCACATAAAACTCTGAACCATACAAATAATGCCTCCATGTTTTCAAAGCATGGATAACAGCATACAACTCCAATTCATGAGTTGGCCAATTCCTTTGAGAGGGAGAAAGCTTCTTGCTTTCAAAGGCTACTAGCCTTCCCTCTTGAAGGAGGACTGCTCCTACCGCAATGCCACTTGCATCGGTTTCTAGGAACAACGGTTTCTGGGGATCAACTATTTTTAACACCGGTCCTGAGACCACAACTTGTTTTATGGTGTTAAAACTTTCCTGTTGATTCTGTCCCCAAATAAAAGGCACTTTATCTGAGGTCAGATCAGTCAATGGCGATACTATTTCGGAATATCCTTTGATATGCCTTCTATAAAATTGGACAAATCCCAAGAATGATCGCAACGCGGTCAGACTCTGAGGGATTGGCCAAGTTAGTATCGCAGCCACTTTCTTCGGATCCATTTCTACCCCCGGTGGAGTAATTATGAACCCTAAGTACTCAAGCCTAACCATACACAGTATAGTTTTCTTTTTATTCACGTAAAGATTGGCTTTCCTCAAAGTACTGAACACTATCCTTAAGTGTTCACAATGCTCAATAACACTTTTACTGAATATCAAGATATCGTCAATGAAATGTACTACGAACTTTCCGACGTAGTAAATCGTTCATAAGCATGACGAAGGTCGCTGGAGCATTGGTAAGTCCGAAGGGCATTACCAAAAACTCATAATGACCAAACCTGCTCCTGAAAGCGGTTTTATGCACATCCTCGGCTCTAATCCGGATCTGATGATAGCCGCACTTAAGATCTATCTTGCTGAAAATCACGGCTCCATGTATGCATCTAGCAAATCATCAATCCGAGCCATCGGATACCTGTGCTTAACAGTGATATTATTTAATGCTCTGTAATCTATACAGAGGCGAAACGTATCATCCTTTTTCCTCTTTAATATCACTGGTGAAGCAAAAGGTGAGAAACTTGGTTGAATCTGCCCCAACTTGAGGTATTCTTCCAGTTGCCTACGCACCTCCGCTTCTTCAGTAAAACTCATTCTATAGGGAGGTCTATTTACAGGTTTTGCCCCCGGGATCAGTTCAATCTTATGCTGAACTTTCTGCTCTGGAGGTAACCCATAAGGTAGTTCATCCCTAAAACATTCAGAGAACTCCTCTGTTATAAGATTAGCCAGCTTGGCCATCTCACCACTTTGCGTAACATCAGTGCTAGTCGAAGAATCATTCACCGACTCTACCGATGCGGTGCAAAGGTACAAAAACTCTACTCGAGCCTTTCTGATTTCCATCACGGAAACCAACGGTCCCTGAGGTATATCTCTTTCACCTCGCAAGACATAAAGCACATCATTCATCTTGAATTGATATACGTGCTTTTTCCAATCAATGGCTGGATTCTTCCTAGAATGCCACGCCATTCCCAGGGCTATATCCGCATGAGCAAGCTTGGTTATTTCAAAGTCAAGCTTCTCAGCATAGTCCTGAATCCGAAGCTCTAACTGGGTAACCCTTTGGTCCCATACTTCAGTTGAACTTCCATCGGCCATCCTGACTGTGTACGCATAGTCAGATGGACTTGTCTTTAATTTCAGCCTCTTCACGAGCTTGGAGTTAATCACATTGTGAGTTGACGCTGAGTCAAACAACACAACGACATCATGACTGGCCACTTGCCCTTTCATTTTGATTAACTCCGTATCATTGAAGGCTGTATACCCCGTTGCTGCGGGCTTAGATAAGATGTTATCAGGTGCACTCGTCACTAACTTAGTAACAGACACACAGAACAAACAAGGTACTAACCTCTGAGAAGATCCCGCTAGCTGAATCTGCATCTCTTCCGCTCTGGGACTTCCCTGCATCTCCACATCGCACTCTGAGATCACCATCTCAGCCATCCGACGATCTTTATTACGTGGACAATCTCTCCACTGATGAGGTTGAAGGCAACCAAAGCATAAGCCTTCTCTCCTCGCTTTTTCCCGCTGTTCTGGGTTCAAGGGAGATTTAGACCAAGCCCGGGCTGCCATTGGGGTTACTTTCCTCTTCACTCCAATGGTGGTACTTGGTTTAGGAGTTTCAGCCGGTCTCGCCTGCTTGGCTTGACCACTCGGCTGCGAACCACTCCCTCTACTAGCCCACTTCTTCTTAAACCCAGACTTCTTCGGATACCCATACTGGGTTCCGACCTGTGCAAACCCACTTGGCTTGCTGTCCTTGGCATCCTCGTAGTTCAGGGCTATAGCTATTGCATCATCTAGCGTGTTCGCGTACTTAGCCCGAACTTCCATTTTTATTCGATCATTCAATCCAAATATGAAATCTTTCACTTGGATTGATTGAGGCAGGGGTTCGTCAACCTTCATTACACTCTCTCGAAACTTATCAATGTATTCTGCCACTGATAAATTTCTCTGACGAAGGTTCCTATATTGATCCCAAGCTCGGGATGCCTCGTCAGGAGGTAAGAAGTGTTTCCTGAACTCTCTTTTAAACCCCTCCCAGGTAGTGGATGCTATGCCATCTTTTTGTTGTTTAATCCACCACCGATCCGCAGCCTCACTAAACATATGGGTGGCCTCGCGGATCTTTTTGATGTCATTTCTGATCTCACAAATGGCGAACGCCTCGTCCCATTTGTGTAACCAGGTCTCAATGACATCGGAGCTACGGTCGTTCATCCGACCAGAATACTTTTCCGGTCTGTAATTAGCAATATTTGGCACTTTAGCCTTCCTAGGCTCGACCGTATGAACACTAGACTCCAGTTCCATTAGAGCCTTTCCCTTCTCTTCTCGAGAAGGTCTGGCAGACATACTCTGTAGCACTCTCCTAAGTTCAGATTGCCTTTCGTTGGCTTGTAATTGCTGCGCTAACAACTGTTGCAAGGCATCCTCCAGCAATGCAATCCTGCCAGATAAAGTATGAGCTACTGGGCGCGATCCCTGCTGGGTCGGCCGGACTCCTGATTCACCAGGGTCCCTCCTGGAAGCCCCTTCTTCTGCTTCCATTTAGTTCAGTAGGTGTTTTGTTTTGGGGCTTTTTAAAAAAAAAAAAACACCCCTAGAACACTGTATTTACAGTGTACTGACACTCTGAACACAATTCCCTATACTAGGGAATTCCTGCAATCCCACATTCACACTGATCAAGCATTTAATACAGGCATATATCACAGATGGCGCTTTTCCCTATACTAGGGAAATTCCTGCAGTCTAATTCTAACTGAAGCACCCAGGCATCTGCTCAAGCATAATTTGTTCTTGCTATAGCATCATCAACTGCGACCTCTGCCAAAACCACAAAAGTCTAACTGCTTCCGACAAAACAGGAATAACGAAAACCAAAAGGAAAATAGATAGAGTGCTCCCTGGACTTCGAATCCCACAGCTTGCAGCCCGAGCAATTTGCTCCTGCACACCGTTCACAAGCTGCTTGCGTACGTCGATCTACCAAAGGAATCGATCCCCATTCCGTATTCCGTCAGGTCAACCCGTCAGATGGAGGTCTTGTGCGTCACCAAGCCTACGTACCACGTTAAACCTGCCTATCGACCGTCGTCACGGTTCGTTCACGACCAGTCTGCGCTCCTCGTCGAATCACTTATGTAAAACTCCTTGAACACCACCCGTGGCCCAGCAAGGCCTTGTGACTGTGCATCGACAGTTCTGGCCAAAGCCTTTGCAATCTCTGAGTTAACTGATCGGCGCCGTGCCTTCCAACGGTCCCTGTTCCGTCAGGGTTACGGGAACCTTGCTCTCCGTTCCTGTCGATAAATCTCCCAGCCCACGGACTAATCTCTTGCGCCAACGATCCTACGCTCCGTCGTTCTGCGCCAACCTACCAGCTAACCCCACGCTATCTTCGTCGAATCGCTGCATCAGCCCGTTCGTAGGTCCACGTGAGTGCCGCTCCTCACAGACCTCGTCGTCATCCTCGGTTGATCCGTCACCAGCTACCGTCCGTCGACGTAGCACCTTCACGCACCACCGTATGATCGACGATTCTCTACTGCCGTTAGCCCGTTACTGTTCGTCGACCAGCCAGCCTTCTGATTCGTTTCTTTCTTACCGCTGACTAGCGTTGATTCGTCTCTTTCCAACCTTCTGCTCTGATACCAACTGTCAACTTTCTTGTTACTATACTAGCCTTTTCTTCCTTATCACGGGAGTAGCACCCTGATTTTTCCTCCCAGCCTATTCTGCCAAGACTTCCAAGCAAGAGAGAGAGATCTGTAATCGAAATCACGTAAAAAATCCAATCCTTATCTTCTCTCACTAGCCTTAGCAGACCCCAAATCCCTAGATAGATCTAGATGCCACATGTCATCCTTGGTCTCAGATCTATCCAGTCTGGTGCTATCAGCCCTCACCTAGGACCTTGACATTAATCCCTCCCGATCATTTACATAAAGCGCAAACACATATATTACAAAGATAGATCCTATAAGGGAAATGTCGACTGATTCTTCCGAGGTCATGCTACCTCGGCTAGAGCGTAACAGTGGTTTAAAACCCATGATATTCGGATTGGATGGAAGGAACATACTCTTTCTTTTTTGGATAAGGCCACCCAATTTTGTATTCGGTGTGATAATATTCCCTCTTCTCAAGGAACTATTGTATTTGCGATGCAGCTTCGGAATATATTAAACACTTCTCATTATGATGTCTATCAGTGTGTTTTGATTCCGCTTTCTTCATTTGTTGTCTCTGTTAATAACAAGAATGATTTAAGTGTGTTTGAACACCGTGAATTGAGAACATTGTAAGATGATTTCATGGATGTATTTCTTTCTCAACTGCCGGAAGGTTTACCTCCACAACGGGCAGTAGATCATCGCATAGACTTAGTACCTGGGGCTCAACCTATTAGTGTTCCACCTTATAGGATGAGCCAGCTTGAGGAGGATGAGTTAGCTTCACAGCTACAGGATGATTTGAATATGGGCTATATTCGCCCAAGTAAATCACCTTGGGGAGTACCTGTACTCTTGAGAAAGAAGAAAGATTCTACATGGAGAATGTGTATAGATTATAAACGATTGAATAAAGTGACAATTAAGAATCGATACCCTCTATCCCGTTCCGATGATCTAATAGACCGTTTGGCCGGAGCGAAGTATTTCACTAAGATTGATTTGCGTACGGGTTATCACTAAATCCGTATCTATGCTAAACACATAGATAGAATCACATTCCGAACTAGGTATGGCCACTACGAGTTTCTTGTATTACCTTTTGTTTTGACCAATGCTCTTGCCACCTTCCAGCAAATGATGAACGATTTGTTCCGAGCTTTTCTAGGCAAATTTGTTGTAGTGTTCTTAGATGACATCTTGGTATATAGCCGAACGCTAGAGAATCACATAGGACACCTGCGGATTGTCTTAGTTATTCTAAGACAGCATAAGCTCTATGCCAAGATGAGTAAATGTGACTTCTTTATGAAGGAGATCATTTACTTGGGACACAAGATTTTTTCAGAAGGTATTAGCATTGATCCGGATCGTATCTAGAAGGTTTTAGAATGGCCTATCCCTCAGACTGTGAAACAACTTCGTTCTTTCCTAGAATTTACGGTATTTCTACGGAAGTCTGTGCGTGATTATTCACACATGATGGCACCCCTGACAAACATATTGAAAGGTCGTGGATGCAGGTCTACCTAGCCGATCTCTTGGAATGATGCATTGAACAAGGCTTTTGAAGCCTTGAAGTTTGCTGTCAAGGAAGCACCCGTTCTTGCATTACCCGATCCTACCCGGCCTTATGTTTTAGAGGCCGATGCGAGTGATTTTGCGATCGGGGCAGCTTTATTCCAAGAGGGCAAACCTGTAGCTTTTGAGAGTAAGAAGCTAGATGACACCCAATATCATTGGCCCGCACTAGAAAAAGAACTCTATGCAGTAGTGTATGCCCTGAAGGTTTGGAGACACTACTTGTATGGTTCGAAGTTTCTTGTATTGACCGATCATCAGTCCATCAAGTATTTGTGTGATGGGTCTGAATTGAGGAGACGGAAAGCTAGATGGGCAGAATTAATGCAAGATTTTGATTTCGAAATACGTTATTGCAAGGGTTCGTTGAATAGTGTGGCGGATGCCTTAAGTCGAGTCAAGTTTGTAAATGCTATGTCATTTACGGAAATATCCTCAGACCTATTTCAATCCTCGAGAGGGCTTTGCGCAACTGATAGTCATTTCAGTTCTTATTAGCAGAAAGTCCAGGATGGGAGCTCCATGGTTGACCAAGACTCGAGGATTGTGCCCCCTACGGTACAGGTGGCGGGAGGTCAGTGGATGATTAGGAACGGCTTGTTGTTCCGGAATGGAAAGATTTGTGTGCCAGATGTTCTGGAACTTCGATCCAAGATTCTCTGGGAGTGTCATGATGCTCCTAGTGCTGGACATCTGGGTATACATCGGACTCTGTCTCTTGTGAAGCATACCTTTTATTGGCCTAAAATGCGTGCATTTATTGAAAACTATGTGGTAGGTTGTCGGGTTTGGTAGGTTACTAAGGCAGAACGCCTTAGAAGCGGGGGTTTATTACAGCCATTGCAAATTCCAGGTAATAAATGGAAAAGTATTTCCATGGATTTTATTATTGGGTTATGGTTGGGTTAAAGGGAATCCAAAATGATGCTGCAAAGACCTTCTTGCAAGACATGCAGGAAATGTTGCAGTTTGCCAAGGAGTCTATTAGAAGTGTCCAAGATCGGGACATATTTTATGCTAATAGACATCGTTCACCTAGAGAGTTCTATGAAGGAACGATGGTATATTTGTGAATTCCCAAGGAATTCAAGAGCCTAAGTACTGGTTTGGTTCCAAAGTTATCCCCCAGATACTATGGTCCGTTTAAGGTCATTAAAAGAATTGGACCAGTTGCATATCGACTAGAATTGCCTCCTGATGTTAAAGTACATCCAGTATTTCATGTCAGTAGACTGAAAGAAGTATTGGGTGCGGATGATCAACTTGTTTCTCCTCAAGAAATAATAGAAGTTACAGATTTGACTTTTATTCCACATGAACCTGAGTGTATTCTTGAATTTTGTGAAAGAGAGATTCGTAATAGAACTATTACGGAATACAAGATCTAGTGGAAGGATCGTGTTGAGGAGGATGCAACATGGGAGACATTATAGAACCTCCAGAGGACATTCTCGGGTTTTTTAGCGAACTCAGGAGTGAGTTCTTAGAGGAGGGGCAGTATGTCATGTGCACGGATTGGTATCCGATGTGTACTGGATACACAAGACTAGCTCAGGTAGCTTGGGGAGGCTTAGAGCTAGGCAGGCTTGATTCTCGGGTTGAGTGGCAAGGGTACGAACCAGTTAGAGGTCTTCGCTATTTTTGGCTCTTGGGGCCCCAGTCTCTACAAGGGGCCCAGAGGTTCAGTTCTCAGAGAGCCGATGGGAGCAAGTTTCGTTCCCAGGTGCTAGGTTTGATCCTGGATTGAGTCGCTGACGCGCGCCTACATCATAGTGTAGCCCAAGGCCCAACAATAGATCCCAGGCTTCAACGGGACACTAGGCTGGTTAGGATCTGGCTGGGAGTTTGTGCCAGTAGCTCAACTCGTGGCTCGGAGGGGACATCTCCTGATTCGGGATCACATCTCGTAGATGTCATGGTTGGGTGGAGAGCAGCCTGCTCAGTTTCCTCACGTTGGTGTGTTCTTGTGTTTGCTTGCAGATCAGAGGTTTCAGGAGTGCTGGAGAGGTGTCACCCATGCATGCACACGCTTGCAACACATGCAATTGCATGCATGGGAAGCTTCCAAGAACCATTGCCTCACACGCTTTCCAATGGCAAATAGCCCTCGAAGCACACATATGAAACTTCCATCTTTAGAGAGAGCATTGACGTTGTCGTACGAGGCCTCGATAACTTTTTGCTTTGTTTTAAATCATCCCAAGAAGATCAATGACCGCTCTCTGATACCAAATAAACTGCCCCCTCCCCCCCCCCCCTTTCCCCCTTCAGAAGGCTAGTTTGAACTAACTAGGACATTCTAGGACCACCTATAGCTCCGAGCTAAGCTGCAAGACCAGGGACACATCTACTGTAGACTAGTACATCACTACCTAACTGAAGATCCTTGCGTGATCTGCAATCCCCGACCCACTATACTGCTAGGTAAGACTATGCATCCCATACCACAGCCCTACTTGTGCACGTATATCTTTAGAAAAGCATAGGATTGGATGGGCTCCCTTATATCAGATTGTTATACAATGGAAAGACGATCTTGCTCTTGAACACCTTTCCTCAAGATCAAGTTGAAAGGGTGAATTGGTAGAGAGTTGTTCATCATTCCTTGGTTTGAATGCACTCCTTCTTGGATGGCATTACACTTGTGACACCGAAGAGAATGTCACAATTATTTTGACCAAACCCTTGGGAAGAGAGTTGTTTGAAGGGACTAGTCTCCACTTCCAAACAGTGTCTTCTTGGGGGCTATGTGAGGACAAAGAGCGGTAGGCAAAAAGTCAATGGTTTGACTTTTTAGTCAACTTTTTTCTTTGGGGAGAATTGGCAACAGGGAGTTGTTGATCTTGGAGGGTATAGGAACCCCACAAGACCAAGAAGACATCAAAGTGTGAGAGGTTGAAGACATGCTAGAGGTGTGAGATCCCTCGCATAGGGCAGGAGGAGTTGAGAAAGAGCTAAGAGGGGCATCTGTGAGGAGAGCATGTGACAAGATTTGGCAAGAAGGGCCTATGACAAAATTTTGCAACAGTACCTACCATGTTATGCAACAAATATGATGCCTACATCTTTCTCTCACTATGTTGCCCATGCCGTCAATTGACATTGGAAGTGTGAGTGCTAACTTGAACAAGACCATTTGCACATACGTATAAGACCCATTATGTTGATCACACACCCATGTAGACTATTGGAGCAATCTATTGATCACGAGAAACCTATTAAGAGAGCTGATGTCCCAATAGATTTAAGCTGAATTTTGAATGATTTAGTGGGAGTTATACTACTCATAAAGTTTTTCAACTCCTCTTGGAGTGTAGAAGAGAAGGATATTCGAATCTTTCTTGAAACATATGATTTTATGACACTACACACACCAAAATAGATTTGGAGGATTTGAAGTCACGAATAGGAAAGCTTTTTTACAGTTTTTAATTATAGATATGAGAAAGATAGATGTAAAGCTTTAAGAGTTGAAAAATCAGCTGATTCTAGTTGGATAAAATCTAAGAAGCAAGGTCTTGACTGGAAAAAGAAAAGGTGCACAAAAGTTGTAGATGTCCTTTGTTGGTTAAACTTTCTTCTAGATAATTCGTTCATAACTCTAGGAGACTCTTTATTCCAATAAAGCATTGGTATTCCCGTTAGGAGATTCATAGATGACTTATTTATACCAGACGTTTTAAGACTTAAAAATTTCGGTGGAGGAATTATACTCTAGAGTTCTGTGAACTTAATTGTATAGCTAGTGGAAGCTATTGTAGTTCCTTGAATCTTAGCATTATTCAATCTTCTTTAGGTATATAGACGTTAATATCTATGATAAAATACAACCACCTGAGTATGTTGTGTTGAATATGGTATGAATGCCTCACATTGACTCAAATATATCTGATATGGGTAAAGATGGAGTGATTACTTCCCAATTCTGAAGTTTCTCTTCGTTTTGCCCAAGTAAGAGTGTCTTCATCTTTCACTTTAGTAAATTAGTCGTATTACTTCGCAGAAATGATTAGGTTTCTTGAATGTACAATAAAAATCCAAAGTGGGGAGCTTCAAAGCTTGTTTTCTTTTTAGTTCTTAGGTTTGTTCTATTTTTAAAGGTCATTTGGTCTTACATATATGTTTAGTTTTGGTTTTCTCCGTTCCCTTATTTCATGATTTATTATTATTTTTGAATTGAAAATAAATAAAGAAATAACTAAATATTAAAAAAATAATGATAATAATTGATTCCTTATGTTGGCATCGGTGTTTCATTTGTTTTCTTATATGTGCATTGGTTAATCGTTGTTCTCTTGTGCTACCATTGGTTTCTTTTTGGGGGGGTGTTTGGGTTTTGGGTTTTAATTTTGTTTTTATTCTTTGGGTTTTTGCTTCTTTGTCTATTTGATGTTTTTGGTTGTGGCTGATTATTGTAGGGGATACAAGGGCTAGAGGAGGGACTAGCCCATAGTATACGACTTGAGTGATGGTAGCTATCTACTTTATTACTCGTGGCTTTCGTAATCACCAAGTGCTCAAAGAGCACAGTTGTAATTGTCCCCCGTTGAAGAGGTTGTGGCTGATTGTTGTAGGGGCTACAAGGGCTAGAGGAGGTGCTCCTGTTCTAGAACCGTTGAGGATGTGCTAGAAGTTGCTGAAGGTAGTGTAGACATGCTGGCCTTTTAGAGAGATTGGACATTTTTGGGCATTGGCTATGTAAGGAAGAAATACAACGGGGATCTTGGTAAGTTTTGATCAGAAGAGTGAGGCTCTTGTCTGTAGGTTAGGGATCTCATGACCTAGATTTGGATCTTGGAAGGCAATGGGGTGCAATTTGGGATTGGAATGGAGACTTTTTTTTTCTAATAGCAGCAAGTGACCACAAATGTGTGGTTAACTTGGCAAGGGGAGTACATAGGGAGATTTGGGATAGAGATGTTTGAAGTTTGAAGCTAAATGTTCCAAGTTTGGAGCTTCACTACTATGAGAAATCATTTTTCATATTGAATCTTGATTGGGCAGATCTCATTCTTGGATGCCTTGGTTTTGAGAAGAGCAAGACTCCTTAGATGGATTATCTTATACTTTTGTACTCTTGTAATGCTTGAGGAAATTAATACAATGCTTTAGAAATTGGATTATGAGCTGTATTGCTGTTGTTTGAGGCGTTTCTATGTTGATTTATTTGAAATTTTGTTGTAGTCTTTCTAGATCCTAGCATACAAGAAGTCAATATAAGACCATCAACAACACGTTAGGATCATCCTCGATCTTCTGAGAAAACGAGTGATGTAAAGTCGCATCGTAAAAGAGAAGAGTTGTGCCTATCAAACACCAAAACAATGGGGAATGGAAGCTTGTGGTTTTATCCAAAATCTTAAAATTACCATAAACTCAAAAGGTTTCCATGTGCTACTTGTCTCATCTTTTCAAAGGAGCAAAGCTACACCTTGAGATGATTGGCTCACGTTTGGACCTCCCTTTTTGTCGTTGATGAAAAAATTCAAGTTGTTTATCAAAAGGAATTCTATATGAAGCAGTCTCGAAAAGTTCTGACATTTTCATGGAAGTATGAAATTTCAAAATTGCTGATAAAACGATTCATGTCTCACAGAGATATGATGAGTATGTTGTGGTGTCCTTTCCACCTTGCAACAATTATGATTTTTACAGAGAGTAGCTGGGTTTTAAGGTCTTGCTACACAAATGGTATACCATATGTCTGGATGCCGATGGAATGTACTTACCTACCATTAATTGATAATTGGCAAATTGAGTGTCGCTTTCTGGAAATTCTCATATGTTGCTTTTGTGAACAGGTATGTTTGGAGCGTAGTTCCTTCATTGCTTGCTTGGCCTGCTTTGCTGATGTCCACGATTCCAAAGCTTCAATTTCTTATTTGCTCATTCGGTTTGGTGAGTCCACTGTTCCTTGGCGCTCTGGTTCTTTCTTAAGGAAAGGAGGAATTGAAACAAGAGAAGGGATCTGGAGCTAGGCTAAAAATGAGAAACAAGAGAAGGGAGGGAGACTTAATTTGAAAAATGGATGGGAGGGGCTATATTCGATGAACAATGACATCTTATGCCAGTTTAGTATAAGGCAAACCTAGGCCTTTATTTTGTTTGAGCTTATCAACTCCAAAGCGACCAATGCGTGGCATACATTCATATATGCATGAGAACAATTGTTTTGTTAGTTTCTCTTAGCATTTACTACAGTCATACCATAACACATCAGCCTTGTTTTATTCTAGTTCTTACCTGTAATGTCACCGCAAATCCGAAACTCTTACCACCACTGGTTCATTTATCGTGCAGCGTGCTTATAAGCCCAATTGTGTAGCCTAATGTATAAAACATCTTGGTTGCTCTCACCAGCCTTGTTGTTCATGAATTCCAGTCCTAGATACTTATATTGACTGTTTCCAAGGACTCTCCTTCAAACATGACATCAAATTGTTTATTACGTGTCCCGATCACTGCTACTTTTGTCTACATCATCTGCGTAGATAAGCAGTAGCAGAGCATATCCAGCAATCCGGACACCCTCCCTACTGTGTATTCTCGTCCATTTTTTCAAATCATCTATAAAGAGGCTGAAAAGTTTTGGCTAGAGGGGGCAGTCTTTCTTAACCCCTATGTCACTACTTATGACAGCTTTCCCCTTGGAGCACGATCCATCCACGATTGTCTGTGCTAACCTGCTAGAACTTTCTCATAGAGTCGGTATGTGGCCTCTGTAAGTTCTTGAGGGACTTATTTGTGATTGACTTTTTCTTCCCCATCAGGCTTTTGACAAATCGTATCATGTCTTCCCATTGTGCTTTCCTCTCTTGTTGCCATGCAATTTCTGAAAGAACTTTTTGGGGTTGTGTGTGTGTGTGTGTGTGTGAGAGAGAGAGAGATAGAGAGAGAGAGAGAGAGAGAGAGTCCATGAAGGCTTGAGCTCAATTTTTGCAGAAATTAATCAGCTGGTTGCAGAAGGTTTCTGCATATTTGGGGTACAAAATATTTATTCATTGCTTACATAGCTGATTTCTTGCCTTTGTAGGCTCTAGCTGTGGATATTTTCTTTTCTGGACATGGGCTTACTCCTCCATGGTAAGCTGGAACCATCCCTAATATTTTGTGGCTTGTCTCTCTGCTGCTTTGACCTGGACAAGGATGGACCTTTATTTACTCTGTATTGGAACAGAAATCCAAATCTATTCTAACAACTGTTTTTTATCCAGGTACTTGCCTTTACGGCTGTTGTTGTCCGGCATAGTTATTCTTTGCTTAACTGCGTCCTATTATGAAGTTCTCTTGATTGAAAAAGAGTCGTCCAAGAACCAAACTCTGACAGAGGCATCATGAAGGGATCAGCGTCCTTTTGACTCCAAGAATTTGATGCGACTTAGGCTTAGTTTTCCTGAGCAGATAGTGAGATGTATAAAGGAGGAAATGTGAAGGGCTTCAAGGACATCACAATAGAGAGTGTGGCAGGTTTTTCTTTGCTGATTTCTGCCCTTCTGAAAAAGATAATATCGTTTAGTCTTCGTTGATCATGTTTTTTTAGAGTTGTGTAAGAGGCTTTGATACCTGGGTCCTAGATCTTCATGTAATTCCAACTTTGACATCAGAATGTAGAGCTTTACAGCAATATAAAGTAGAATAGTTAATAATAAATTGCCAAGGCTTTACGACAGTGAGTATCGCAGCATGAATTGTTTTTATTGCATAACGTTTAGAAATGAATGTACAGGATAGAAAATTTGCTGGTAAAATATGCAAATGCTAATATTTACTTTGCATGATTTTGAATACAGCACTAATTTGAAAAAATTACTTGGTGTGATCGTTTTCTTAAAACATGTCAAAACGATTTTGTCCCACATTTCATGATGTTTTTGTGGAGTAGATCTATAATATGAAGTAGCTTCATGTGTTATTTATGATATAGTCCTTTGTTTGCATAATATGTAAACTTTACTTCAGCATAATATGTAAACTTTACTTCAGCATTAAGGATTAAATGAGGATGAGCTATGTTCAGCATGCCTAGGCATTGTAAGTTAGATTGGAAGGAAATAGTTATGTGTACGCTATGTTGTCGAAATTTTAAGTCCTACTCCAAAATGTTGTATTGCCTACTTGGCACACGTGCATGCACGTTCTCGTGTGTTGTATTGCCTACTTGGCACACATGTGCATGCACGTTCTCGTGCATTAACATGTAGCCTCATACTTTTGTAAGTACATACGTACCTAGCTACCCACCGATAGGGGGATATGCTACCTACATACATCCCTGTTGGGCAGAGCAAGGAGTCAAAAAGCAACCCTATGGTCCATGGATCTTGAAAGTAAGAGCGAAAGCACTGCCTCTCTAGTCTAGCCAATGAAGCATATCCTCTGCTCAGGCGTGCATGCATCGCGGGTCTCATAGTGAAGATGGGTCCGAAAAAGATGACCCCAAGATAGGTGTGTGACGAAACTACCTCAACAGGGGACCCATCAAATGCACAATGCTCATCACGTATGACGGCTCGAGATGTGTTGAAGATCATAACCTTGGTTTTACTCAAGTTGACCTTCAAATCATGAGACTCACAAAAGGACTGTAGTGTGTCAAGGTGTCTCTGGAGCCCCTCTACTGAGAAAGTCAAGAGAGCCATGTGATCTACGTAAAGCAATATCTGGATCAGCGTGCCTACGAGAGCAACCTGTCCCACCCTATGCCTACATCACTGTCTCGAGCTCGTTGATGTACAAGCCAAACAAGGTAGGTGATAATGGGCACCCTTGTTTGACCCCGATAGTGCTCATGATATCGTCTATCCATCTAGATCTTGTCCAGACTCTGCCTGAAACTCGCTCATAGAGTGCCATGATAGTCCAAATGATCTCTTGGTCATAATACAAATCCTATAGGCGAGATATGAGGCGGGCTCTCAGAATAGTGTCAAATGTCTTGCGAAAATTCACAAAGCAATAGTAAACCCTCTGCTTTCGTGCCCTCGCCTCCTCAATGATACATTTGAGCGTGAGAATATGGTCCATGGTCCCATGATCCCGTCTGAAACCATCTTGTCCTGCTACTCTGAGTCCTTGACACTCTGCAAATCTGTTGACCTCAGAATCAAGTACTGATGCATAAATCTTAGACATGATATGTCCAATCATAATGGTCATGTAGTTCTTTGGGTTCATGGGATCCCCTGCCTTGTGGATGGGTGAGATAGTGTTGATGGCAATTAAATAATGCCGAGGTTAATTATATTGCGATAGAGAGGGAAGGCCTGGCCATGGTCTACGCAATTAAGCAGTTCAGGCATTACTTGCTAGACAACAAGTTCATCTTTTTTGTTGATCATCAAGCATTACTATATTTGGTTAATAAGCCCTGCATGATGGGATGCATAACAAAGTGGATGCTCATCCTTCTAGAGTTTGATCAACTTCACAGTCGCGGCGCATAAAGGAAAGACCCACGTTCTTGCTGACTACCTCTTAAATAAGTATTCCCAATGGGGAAGCTCCAACAAGATTCAAGGATGACCTCCTAGATGCTCACCTATTTCTCATTGACATACTTCCAGAATGGGTAGCCTAAATAGGCCACTACCTGGAGAACGGGTTACCCTTGGACAAAACCTTCAAGAAGGTTCAAGAAGGACAGATCTCCTAACTCATTAAAGGCATAGCACCATATCAGCTAATTCCATGGCTAGCACTGTCCTCTTCTATGGCACTTGTAGTAGGGGGAGACCAGAGGTGTTTGTATGCACGCATAGACAGATGGTTTGCAGGACTAGGGCTCCACATGGACAGACTACCTCCTTTCCAGTACAGCATGGATGCTCCTTTCTCTCCCCTCCTATCACACGAGGTCAACCAGGTTATCCGTGAGGATCTACTATAGCTACACACATTCCGGACTTGGTTGGGCCCGAGTGATCTTCTAGTGAAGCTGGGCTTCTACAGAGATCACTAGGAGGGTTTCATTGATCCACTAGGATACACGCAAATTCACCTACCTCACTTGTTGAGAATCTCTCTTAGATAGTTTTGAATCT
The DNA here is from genome assembly GCF_047967505.1 of Dipteris shenzhenensis. NCBI lineage: Eukaryota > Viridiplantae > Streptophyta > Polypodiopsida > Gleicheniales > Dipteridaceae > Dipteris > Dipteris shenzhenensis. The sequence goes on along the minus strand of NC_141602.1, from coordinate 25,783,240 downwards.
CTTCTCACAGACTTCGTATCGAGAGCGGCAAAGCAGAGCGGTTACCCAGGGAGGGGCGCATCTGCACATTGTGTGACATGCAGGAGGTTGAGACAGAGGACCATTTCATATTCAGATGTCCTGTTTACTATGAGATCCGAGGGCGTTTCTACTGCCTCTTCAGAGATAGTTATGGGGTTTTATGATTATGATGATGTCAATGATGATGCTGAGTTTGATTAATCGGATATATACAGTCGAGATATGACTATGTTGTACTTAGAGTACTTAGAATTTAGTACTACCGTTTTGCTTTTTTGCATTCTGCATTGGTGTGGATGCTCGTTTAGTAGCTCCACTACCATAGCTCATTGTATTAGGTTTTTCACAGTCTCATAGACCCATCGGTCTTTTGAAGACTTTAATAAACTTTCTTTCTTTCTCTCTCTCTCTCTCTCACACACACACACACACACACACACACACACACACACACACACACACACACAAAACCTAGGGAAGACCAAGGTTATGGCCTTTAACACCTCACATGTGGTGACTCGTTGACTTGGTTTCATCTATTGTGATGACGAGCCAGTGGAGACAATGCAGTCCTACACATTCGGGAGCAGTCTTCGTAGGACCCCTCTTCATGATGACACATGCAGCTCAGGCACTACTCACACAAGGATGGGTTGCTTTGGCCCGACTAGAGACAATTCTTCCAGACACACTTTCAAGACCCACCAATGAAGAGTTGGCTCTTCGACACACTAGTGCAACCGATGGCCATGTATGCAACACCCTTCTAGGGATGTGACTTATCGAAGATCGAGTGGAGGAAATTTGAGCGGGTACAGGTGACTATGGGGTCTAGCATGATTTGGAGTAAGCCCTCAGTTCCACATGAGATATTATAGGCAGAGTTTGCCATGACTCTTCTACAAAGTGATGCCATCTTTCAGATTTTGACTTTCATCTACAGAGTCTGGGACTTGCCTCGATGGAGATTATCGATCATCCAGACAACTAGTAGAGAGCAGAGCAAACACATGGTATGCACAGATATCCACTTGGTTTCCCAAGCACAGTATCCAGATGGATAAGCTCCCCCCTTTTTAGTACAACATGGATGCACTCCCTGAATTGATCCCATGAGATTGTGACTTTCATCCATAGAGTCTGGGACTTGCCTCGATGGAGATTATTGATCGTCTAGACAAATTGATGCCATCTTTCAGATTGTGACTTTCATCCACAGGGTCTGGGACTTGCCTCGATGTAGATTATCGATCATCTAGACAACTAGCAGAGAGCGGAGCAAACACATGGTATGCATAGATATCCACATGGTATACTAGGAACAATATCCAGATGGATAGGCTCCCCCCTTTTCAGTACAACATGGACGCACTCCCTGAATTGATATCGTGATATAAGATCAACCCTATCATATGCCTAGATCTCCTTCAAGCGTCATACATCTCGGACTTGGGGGGGAGACCAGGAGCTCCCCTTCAAGTCCCAGTTCTACTACAACCACTTCCTAAGAGTATCAGAAGAGGGATTCATCATCAGATCCCCGTATCTAGAGGACAAAGGAGTCTCGCATGCAGTAAGGATTGCCATTTGACAGAGATGTGTTTCATCTCATTTGTTGAGGATCGAGACGGGGAGAGCAGCAGGCATACCCAAGGAGCAACGAATATTCATGCTTTGTACACTAGGAGTGACTGAGACAGAGGAGCATTTCCTATGTGTCTGCCCAACATATTAGGGGATGATACCATTGTCTCTATTAGAAGGGGAGCACTTTGGTCCACTCTTACGATTGAGCCACTTCCAGGATCAGGTATGCATTGGGCTATATTTACTTGAGATGCATTGACATAAGGAGACCCTACTACGACAAATCAAACAGCAGCAGGAGGTGATCAGGCCACATGATAGAGAGGCTGATAGAGCATAGTGTCATCTCACAGACTTCTATGCATTTGAGTCATTCCCAAGACACATCGAGATGGAGGTGGAGGAGATAGCTGACATGCTGTTGGTCTGAATTACTAAGAGAGGGATGCAGAGACCACTTGCAGCACAATGAGTGACTAGAGCACACTCTATTGAGCCTTGTCTCTTTTCACTTGCTTACGCAACTCTTTATTTAAGGTTTTGGCCTGCAACTTAGAAAGTATATTCAATGATACAGATGACACCTGGCCTCTCTCAATGATGCTGAATAGATTAAGTCTCACACTCTTAGGTCTAGAGCTAGCATTACTGGTCTTCACATCCACCAGTAGTCCTTATAGAGGCGGTCAACTCCACACCCAGTGCACAATGGTGCTAATGTGTTTGAAGGGGACACCACAACTAGTGTGGTGGGGCGTCATTGTGGGGACACTCCAGGGAATGAGGTTCTTAATGTTAGGAGCAATGTGATAATAGATCAACAATGCAATAAGAAGAATGCATAAAATACACAATGCAAAAAGTGCACAAAATGGAAGAGAAAGAGACACACCGATATATGTGGTTTGAGCTACATCCATGGAGAAATAGCTAGTCTTGTATTTTTATATCCAACAAGTGAGAAGAGACAAGATACAAGAAATATATCCACTGCTCTCCTGCTATGTGAACCACACCCCTTATCTTACAAATTTGACCACACAACTCATGCACCAATTTTCATGTATTTTTTACTTTGGGGTCACTGTCCGCGAATCTCTACCAAGGGGGGCCTAACGTATGGCATTAGCCCCCCTTGCAAACCCCTTAGCGATAGTCCTAGGGGTGGCATTGCCCCCCTAGTCCCCTTCATGGAATGGGTATAAGCATGCATGGGTCCAAAGTATGGCCAAAAAACAGCCTCTGAAAAAGATCAAGCTCCACATACAACACTTGACATTTAAAACATGATGCTTGCAGATTAGCCACTCCTTTGTATGGATACTTGTTTTCCATTGAGGACCTTGACAGATATGGAATTGAATCATTGGTATCCTTATCAAGGTGTTCATATCCCTCACCTTATAAGAGCTAGGGGCCATGTGTTAAACTCATATATAGTAGTCATATAATGACTATGGTGCTAGAATGGCTTGCATTCTCATTGTATTGGGAGTAGTTGATTCAACTGAGCTCTTTCCCATGGTCTTTCCAATCACTAGCATGGATGATTTTTTAAACTTACTTTTGTTAAGAAGCTAAACTTTTATATTGGTAATGAAAGTTTGAATATCCTAATAAAAATAAAAGTCTGAAAGATTCGCAAGGATTTGAACCTTTTATGCAAAAAATTTTAAATTCTCACTATGATTTTCAAATTTTACTTCAAAATTCAAAAGACAATATATAAAGAGTGTACTGCATCCTATCAATATTGTGAAACTAAAAAAATGGGCTCAACAAACTTTTGCCAAGATTTTATATTAATAAATAAGCATAGCTTCGATAAAAACATCCATGATCACTAGGTAGTTCTTCCACCAACACTTGATGGGCACTTGAATCATGGGAGTGACTTGTGGTGGTGGTTGAGGTCCCAACACTAGTGGGGGTAATGAAACATTATGTGCCCTAAATTGCCTCTAGTTAGGATAATGCATTGCAATGTATCATGATTTCCCTAATGCGCATAGTGGACATGGTAGATTGGTGGACTCATTGGTGGCATGGTTCCTGTACATACCCCACACCACACATTATCTCTTCGTGGTGGGTAAATATATGGGGATTGTTGGAGTCTTCCTTACACTACTGGCCAAGTTGATTTAGTATATTGGTAGCTAGTTCCTCCATGCTCATTCCCTTTAGTCTTATGCTCACTTCCTTAGCTTCCAAAAAAGTGGACTTAGGCTAATTGTTGTCTTATGACATAACTTGTATGACATGGGATTCATTGCAAATAGATAGTCATGCAGTTTCAAATCCCAAATACCTATGAGAAAACAAGGCAATAGCTAAGCATCGCTCATTTATTCACATAGCAAGTTCAAATGTATAATTCTAGCAATGTAGTCTCTATGAGACTCTCTTTCCTTTTGCTTGACCTCATACAACCGGTTGATAGGATTCCATTTTGTTCCACTTGCGTCAAACCCTACTATGAATGCCTTGCACAAGGTGTCCCAATTGATCTTCTCCTTGAGGTTCAAGGATCGAAACCATTGATCCCCTTTGCCATCAAGACTCAAGCCAAAAGAATTGACATTGTCAAAATTGTTGATGTCACCAAATGTCTCGTAGATTGTTCAAAACACTCTGCATGGAAGACTGGGTCTCCTCCCCCTAAGAACTTTGCGGATTAACTTGGAAATTGTGAGGGATTCACTTCTGGAAAGGTTTTGGTCTCTTCCCATAGTTGTTGGAGGTGTGGCACAACTTCCTAGTGCTTGTACTAGGATCCTCATTGCCTCATTGTGGTAAGTACCATTTGCAAAGTATATGGCAATCCTACTCTGTACATTGGTGGTCAGGGTGGAGGGTTTCATGTGTTTGGTGGTTGTACAAATCTAGGAATTGAAGCCCTGACCCACTACTCATTTGGATTGTGACTTGGGGTTAGGTGGGCCTAAGAAGTTGGGACTAGAGATCCTCTAGGATGTAGCATGTTCAATTTCAAGTTGCCATTGGGATTAACTGACTTGCTTCGTGACCAATTGTAATAGGGTCCCATTCCTCCCTCCCTCATGAGAGTTAGTGGAAGGATTATTTTAGTGGAGAAGCAAGGTGTCGTGATCTTCTTTGATTGGCAAATAAATTAAGGCTTGACATTGGCGAGCATTTTGGGCTAGGCGAACCCATTTTCTTAGGGATTCTCCACAAGTTTGTTGACTCTTTGCTTGGCACATTGTACATGGTTCCTCTCTTGGACACAAGGTTCCACATAGCTTGAGAGGCTTATTCCTTCAACAATGTCTCCCCAACTATTGTGGATCCACTGATGTGAACATGCCACATCCCAAAGGATGAGAGTGGGGATGATTGGTTTAATTTCAATAAGAGAAAAACTGTGAACATTGAAACAAAGACACTAGAACCTGTTGTTATTATTGTAGTAAGGAGGGGCACATGGAAAGATACTATTACAAAAGGGAAAAGGATGAGCAAATTATGACCTCAAAGGAGAAAGCTTGTGCTTTGAAGACTCTATGAAAGAGAACAAGGTGGCTCATCTAGAAAAAGTAGATGTGGATGAGTATGATTGGGATTTTTAGAATCTAGAAAAACACTGAGTCATAAAAAACAACAACAAAATCATGCAAACGACAAGTCAACTCCATTTTTGGCAAAAATCCCCCAAAATGTGCATTTTGTCAAAATTAGAGGGATGAAATATACACTTCATGTCAAACATTTTAACAAACTAGTACTTTTATGAAAAAGGAATGCATAAAATATTACCTACATTTTACTCTAAAACCCAAAAATGTCTAGTATTATCAATTGAAAAAAATGTGCTCTTCTTTAATTTGAAAAACACGACAAAATACAAAGAAGAAGAAACTCCTTCATTCAACTAAGAGAGTGGTTAGAGCTTTTGCTTTAAAATACCAATTGTTTTTCATGCAAGTGCCCATATATTTTTAACTCAAATCCATATACAAGGATTTCTACATCCTATAAATCAAGCATGTCCACACATCGATGAATTCCTTTTTTTTTTCCTTTATCGCATTGTTTAAGCACCTCTAGATGATATGTTCGCTAAAGTCCATTGGTTGAAAGAATTTTTTATGAATTGACTTCCAGATAAGTAACAACATTGCTCTCATGGATAAGTACACATAGTTGTTGTACATAGGATGCTATCCACAAATTGAGAATTTGTAAAATGATGTGACTTTAAGATCTAATACAATTTGGTGAAACACTTTTAGTGCATTGTCTAACAAAACAACTTTTCTTTTTTATACACAGTTGATCAAATGGTTGAATTTTAGTATATTTTAACATTAAGATGGGTAGGTATATATGGAGTCCACAACCATAGAAGAGGTTTATTCAAAGCAATTATGTCTCTAGATTTAGATAAAAGTTCAATGACTCAAATGGTAAAATTATAAATGCTCTTGATTAGTACAATTTATCATTTACTGTGTTTCGGTCTATTGGTTCGATTCACAGCTCTAGCCTTTGCAAAAATATAGCTTTTAGTTTAAAAATGATAGATTTGGAAGCATGAGTATGCTAGCAATTGTCTTTTTGAAAAATTCATGAAGTTTTGGATTCTGAAATCCACTATGTTGACAAGTGTGAAGTAAATGATTTTTTTGTCTGAAAAAAGTAAAATTTTGTCAATAGAATAAAAATTTCATATGAAAAAAGATAAATTTTGATTTATGAACGAACAAAAATATCGTTCGAAAAACTTCATCACGTAAAACTTTCATCGACAAAAAATTTCCGTCTGCAGAAATTTTTTCCCGTTGACGGAAATTTCAATCTGTCGACAAAATTTTTTCCCATTAATGAATTTTGGGATTCCAGAATCTAGTGGGATTTTGGAAACCCAAATTTCATGACGGAAAATTTTTTTCCCCTAAATTTCATCAAAAATTTTTTCCCCCAAATTTCATCGACGGGGAGAAAAAAATCCTCATCAATGAAATTTGGGATTCTAGAATCCCACTGGATTTTGGAATCCCAAAATTCATCAATGGAAAAGAATTTCATCGACAAAAATTTTTCGTCAATGAAAGTTTTACATGATGAAATGTTTTCCTTATACTAGAATGACATTTGCATTCACTCATGTTAGAAATTTTCATTTTTTTGGATGAAAATTTTGTTTCATTGACAGAAATTTTTATCCGTTCAACTTTATCACAACAAAGTGGATTCCAAAATCTAGATTTACATCATTTTTAAAAAGGACAACAGTTTTCATCTTCATGATTCATATTTAGGTCAAATTAAAGTAGACCACTAAATTGTACTACTCAAAACGGTCTAAAATTTGACCATTCAGATATTTGATTTTCTTTCTACATCTATCGAAATATTTTCTTCAACAAGCCTCTTCTTTGTCTATGGATGACATATACCTACTTATCTTAACACCACATATATTCTCTAATTCAATGATAAGGATGAACTCCAATGATTGGGATGAAGTTTTCGTAGAAGAAAAAGCACATTTTTGTAATTCTAAGTAAGTAATGTATTATACTTTACGTAGACATGCATGAATTATTAGTAGTTTCAAAGAATATTAGATCGTATCATTGATCTTATTTTTTATTTTTCAATTTTTCATTTGAAGTGAAAAGTAGAAACTTTTCCATCTTTCAATTAGCAATATGTACATTTTTCAAAAGAAGTTTGAAACTATGCTTATTTTGTAAAAGTTATGAAAAAATTTATCATTAATGTCTCTAAAAGATTGTAAAATTGATCAATATTTAAGACTAGTGAAAAATCATAATAGCCTGTTGCAAACGACAACTCATGCTCGTTGTCATTTTTCATGACTCGCTGTTAAAAGGGTTCACTGAGAGGAAACTTGGCTCTTTGTGAGTAGCTGCCTTGTCGTGGGTTTGCTTTGGCTCTTAGTGAGAAATCTAATCTTTCTAGAACTTTTTCAAAATGTGTTTGGGTTATTTTATTCGATAGTCGCTAGTAACTTTTGTCGTAAATTTGTTTTCTCTCCCCTGATTTAGCTTTAGGGGGGAATTTTTTCTAAAATCCTTCATGGGGGGTTGTTTGGAGCCTTTAAAAGTCCAGAGTTTTTGGTTTAGTCACCTATGTGAAGCTTTTATTTCTTGCAAAGAGTGATTGGGTGAGGTACAAGGTTGGAGTATGTTAGCATGTGAATCGGCTATCCAATGCATGTGGAGCTGCCACTTCCTACATGACACAACGTGGATAAAAAATCAATAGACAATGATTTTTCCATCTCTCTTTCACCATTGTTGGTCTATGAGCTCGTAATCTTCTTTGAAGGGAGCCAATGTTTCAAAGTGTCATGTCTTGCATAGTTGTCAGGCTATTGGAATCATGTAGTAGCAACCCTTTGTGTCTTCGGTAGCTGAAGATGGTCATTACAAGTGCCAAAAACACAAAGTTGAGGTGCACCATGGTCCATAATCTATCTCATACCTCTATTCTTTAGTTAAGATAATCTAGTGGAGCTTTTGGTCTTTTATTTTATTGCCTCATCCATAGTTCATGTGTGAAGTTTACTAAAGGATCTACTTTAATTGCATGTGTTGATTACACACACACACACACACAGAGCATCTTGAATATCTTAGGTTTTAATAAAATAAGTTCTTTGAGTTGGGCCACTTTATCCATTTGTAATCACTCTTTCTCTCTTCTTACCTAGCACAAGCATCTTGAATATCCTTAGGTTTGAATAAGATTTTTTCTTTGAGTTGAGCCACTTTATCCCTTTGTAATCTCCGTTTCTCTCTTCTTACCCAACCCAAGCATGGATGAAGACTCTCTCTCTCTCTCTCTCTCTCTCTCTCTCTCTCCCCCCCCCCCCCTCCCTCCCTCCCTCCCTCCCTCTCTCTCTCCCCCCCCCCCCTCTCTCTCTCTCTCTCTCTCTCTCTCTCTCTCTCTCTCCCCCTTCCTCCCTCCCTCCCTCCCTCCCTTCCTCCCTGTCTGTCTCTGTCTCTGTCTCTCTCTCTCTCTCTCTCTCTCTCTCTCTCTCCAAATTTGTTTACATATCCATGTAGGTGATCCCTTATATGAGGGACACTTGTAGATTTCACCTCATTACAATATTTTCATTTCCATTCAATATAGTCATCCACATTGATTGCAAACTCCCATTATAGGTTTGACTAACTTATGTTTTTCACTTGCACTAACTTTCACTCTCCTTTAAGTTTGTCAAGATGCCTCAACAAAGTCTATAGTTGCTCCTTGGTTCAAAATCCCATGAACATTATGCAAGGAGGATGCTGCATCTACTTGTGGTTGTGGAGCTTCATTGTGACTTACATTAGCATTAATAGATCCAACATCATCGTCTCATTAACCACATTGTACATAGCATCAATGAGTAAGGACTCTTTGTTATTGGCATAATTTCTAATAACTTGCCTCCTAATTGCATCTCAATGTCTTATTATTCTTTAGTACCTATGCAAAAATTTTAGAATCATAAGCGTATATCAACACAATCTCTCTACCTCCCTAGTTTGAGAAATGTCATTTTTTGAGCCCATGTAAGAGTTTTAAGCTATTATGGGTGTTTCTAAGTGACAAAGAGAGAGAAAAGAGGGTATCCAAACCCGTACAACATCCCATCACAACTTTAAAGCATCTACTTTAGCTTTTCAACAACCCTTTATCCAACCCTTGAAATTTCCCACATTGTAGGACAATTTCTCAATAAGGTTCCAATTGGCATCATGACAAGGTAGTTGATTAAGCTAGCTAGGTGGCTCCATCTAGTTAGGGATGAGCATGTAGATCCATTACCCTTGGGTTGGTGATGACTTCAATCATTGTGCCAATGCTATGCAGTCTTTGCTCCCTACCCTTGGCTATTGCTCTTTGGTCTGTCTCAAATTTCTCCTATTCATGTCTTACCCATTCCTTCAAGGCTTGATATCAAGCTTTCTCCACTTTGGTGTTGGGGTAGACTTCCTTTGTTTCTAAAGAGCACTAGGGATGGATGTGCTTAGCATTTCCATGCTTTGTTTTGGGACCCATACATTCTCTTTTCTTGGGTACTGCGATGGTTGAGAGACATGCAAGATTTTCTCTATGGGATGCATCATTTCTTTATTCACCCTTAAGGACATGGCTTCCACTCGGTCCTCGATAGTGCGATCCTTTTTCAAAGTACTTCCCTTCTTGGAAGACTTGATTTATTGCGATGGCTTGATTTATAGTTATTATTGTCATTGAGTAGGCCATGTCGTCCTTGAAATTTCAATTGCATGGCTTCATGAGCGTCTCACTGAAATGCACATAGATTATGACTTTTTTCGTATCTTTGTGAATGGTCTTTTTCAGTCCAGAGATGAACCATGCAATGAAGCTTGACCAAGATATGGCCCTCGAAGAAAGGGAAACTTTTGATAAAAGTCCCTTCCTCTTTTTTTTTCTTTTTTTAAAAAAGAGAATTGGTTAATCTAACCTAACCTAATGTCCCTAGCTATAGTTTAATAGACTAACCTATGGGTTATCCTCTCTTTTTTGGAAAAGTGGTTAAGCTAACCTAACCTCACCTATGATCACTAACTAAACTATGGTTAGATCACCAACTAAACTATGGTTAGTTCTTATCCGCTCCCTACTCTCTCTCACTCTTCTCTCTCTACCTCTCCTCTCTCATTTCTCTCTCTACGTCTCTCTCTCTTCTTTCTCTCTTTTGCATGGGGATCTTCGCATATGCAGTTCGCATGGAGGAGGCATTTCGAGGTGGAAGGGAGGTAGATCAAGGTGGGAGCATTGGAGTAAGGGCAAATTTGACATGATGTCGGAGCATGGGGCGCTCTACATGAGAGCGAGTAGGTGGTGGGTGGGCCATGGGCGACGGTGGGTGGGGTGCATGCCACATGGCATATGGGGGTTTATTTTTTACACAGTCAAACTCGTGCTCCACTTTTGCTTTAGGCACTAACCTCACCACCATTTATGCCAAATGTTGTCACTATCTCTCCCAAGTCAAGGTTATGAGGGTGTTGGTCATCTATAATCATGTTGTGCTCATTGTAGCATAGGTGCTCACGTGTAGCATAGGTCCTTGGGTCATATTCCAATAAGAGGTGTAGGCTAAAGCATGGAAAGAACCTCTCACGCGATGTGAGCGTGTATGTGGCTAACTATGCGGAGACCTCTCGGTACATTTGAAATTCTTACTGCTCGTGGTCTTCCAACTTGGAGTCCTCAAGGTGATAAGGGTATGCAGTCGCTCGTTCTTTTCCTACATTGATAGCGTTAGCACCCATTCTTATGCCAATAGATCCTAGAGAGTTTGGATCTGGTGGTCATATCCCTCTTGAGTTCTTGCTTGCGGTTGTTGTTCTTCTGTAGTTCAGAGGCAGGACTCTACTTTGTCGACCTAGTCCATGAGTGTTTGCCACCAGGGATTTGCTTGCGGTGAGCTCATCCTTGTGTTAGAATTATTGATAAATTCTAGGCAATGACCAATGAAAAGTCAATAATTGGGTTAGGGGCACTTTTCCCTCATTTAGAGGTTTTTCCCCCTACCAGAGTTAGTTTACTAACTACGGTTAGTGAAGGATAAGGTTTGTCACTTAGACAAAACCTGATCCCCTCTTTGTATTGTTTTTACACTCACTCTTCTATTGCATATTCGACGTTCAGCTCTCACACTCTCTTGCTTCCTGCTCTCTCTCTCTCTCTCTCTCTCTCCATTTTCATCATTTGGTATCAGAGCAGCTTGAAGTCCTAAACCATCTCCTCTCTTGCATCTATTAGCTCCCATAGCTCCCAAACACTCTATACTTACAGGAATCCTATGCATCAACTACAAGCCTCTGTTAGTGCAAGTTGACCAGCAACTCACGTTGCTATCCGTAAAGACTACGATGGTCTTGCCCCGTACCACATGCTCCAACCAGCAACTCGCGTCTCTGTCTATATAGACGTACGGTGGTCTTGTGCCATACCACCTACCCCTGCAATCCATATAGCTATACTGTACAATTGTATGGACACTTCTGTCAGCCATCCATACAACTTGCATAGAGCCGCCTATAAAACTTGAGCGTGCATCTGTACAACTGACAGTAGACCGTCATACAATTGACTGTACACCTACATCAGTCCATATACTTATTCCTTGCGCTGTCCGTACTGCTCTGACAGTCCTTCTGTACGTACCTGCAACAGCTCCTCTATCAATGCATATTTGGTCGTACAATAGTACGATCATCGGTACTATTCTGATCAATTGTACCTACGTTGACATTTGGGCCATACAGCTCTTGTTAATTGTCCGTACAGCCATACACTCCGTATTGTATGGGCTATTCTAGTCTTTCTATAAAAGGGTGCCTTGGTCATTTAGAGAGTTCTTATTGTAGGTGAATCTTGCAGGTGTTTTTTTCTTTTGTCAGGCATTTGTGCAATGAGCCATTGTTTGGCTGTGGATTCAAGCAGGTGCATTTTGGGATTATGGGTGTGCTCATTTGCACACATTGGCTATAGAATTTGAATCTTTTGCAGATAAATTGCAAATTGGGGCTTTCAGACAATTTGCCCCTTGCTAAAATTTAGGGCTTTTTGCTTTACACTGCAATTTCTTGCATTTTTGCCCTCATTTGGATGCAATTTCCTTGAAGAAATTGGGGCTTTTGGCATTCTGATGCAATTTGGCAGTATACAAGCATTTTGGGAGTATTGCAGGCAATTTGGGACTCATTTTGAGGGACATTGCACGTAGATTGAGAGTATTTGTAGGATAATTGAAGAGCATTTTGAGCCTTTGATAGGCTGTGATAGTATTTCTCACTAAGGGCATATTTTTATTTGCAAATTTTACTTGTGCATTTTACATCCCAGGAAGGGATTTTACTTGGTCAGTTTGTTGTATTTTTTGAGATTATCCAGTGAAAATGGCTCAGAACAACCCCAATGAGGTGTTCGGAGTTCTCACACATGAGGATAAGTTGAATGGCACCAACTACTCCTTGTGGAGGTTCATGGTTCGCAATATCTTGGTTGGTAGACATCTTTGGGATTATGTCAATGGAGATGAAGCAAGACCAGATACAACGGCTACACCTATCACTCCTATAGCTAGAGGCAGGGGTAGAGGTGCAAATGCAACACAAGTAGTTGGAGAAACCGCTCTAGGAGCTCCCACAATAGAGCAGAAAAGATTGGACTCTAGAGATGCACAAGCTCTTTCAGTAATTTCTCTTTTTGTCAAGAGGTTCATTATACCTCATATTCGGTCATGCAAGACATCTATGGCAGCTTGGGAAATACTAGAGAGTATGTTTGCAACAAGAAATGATGCTAGAGTTTCCTTTCTAAAGAAAGAGCTTTCCCATACGCATATGGATGAGGGAGATTCCATGAATTCTCACCTCACAAAGCTTCAAGACTTAAGGGAACAATTGTTGAATAATGATGAAGTCATTCTAGATTCAGAGATGATCACCACCACTCTGAACTCTCTTCCTAAGTCCTATCTCAGTTTCCACACCTCACTGAATTTGTCATTGAGGGGGGTAGCAAGCCTCTCTCTTTTCACGATTTGGTAGGACTTCAGTTGCAAGAGGAGCAGACATGCAAAAATATGGCAACCTGGGCTGGCGAGCATGCCATGCTTTCCAAGTTCAAGCTCAAGGGTAAAGGGCAGCAAAAGCCACATGCTAATTAGCCCACAAATCAGCATAACGTTGATTCAGGATAGCCCTCTTATAATAAGGAAAGGGGTGATACAAATAAGTAGAAAAAGAAGGGCATCTATCATTATTGCAAGAAGCCAGGTCATTATATTGGAGAATGCAAGAAGCGCATAGCCAAAGAGAAGAGAAGGGATTCCGATATGGCTGTGTCAGGTGCATTAGGTCCACATTCTCATGATGGGGGAGATGTTGCAGCCAACTTTGTGGAAGAGCACTATGCCTTTCTGTCTTGCACTTTAGAATTTACGGTGGGTAGTTCAGATGCTACAACCACTAATGATGATGAGCCATATGCTTTCTTGACTTGCAATTATGATCCTTCAAAGGATGCATGCTCTCTTAGTGTCAATGAGACACTTCATACTTGGTATTTTGACAGTGGTGCTTCAAAGCACATCACTTCCAAGAAGAGTCTATTTGTATCTCTGCATCCTCCACCCACTAAAAAGAAGGTGACTTGTGCAAATAATTCTTCTTATTGAGTATGTGGAGTGGGAGACATTATTCTCACATTCACTGATGGCACATATTTTAGAATTTCAGATGTTCTCTATGTGTCATGGATAAAGAAGAATTTGCTTTCAGTGTCCTCACTCAATAGAGGAGGATTTCAGGTTGTTTTTGATGATGACAAGCGTGCAGTCAGAGACAAAGAGAATGACTATGCTTTGATGTTGTCTGGCACTTTGTATCGGGATATTTTTCAGCTTGATCTATATGAAAAAAGATCCGATCTTGCATTATCAATTTTAGCACTCCCACTGCTGCGATGCAAAATGCAGAGTTATGGCATTGTGGGTATGGGCACATGAGCTATGGCAGCTTAATGACACTTTAGAGGCATGATATGGTTGATACATTGCCTCCTTTGGAGTCGCCTCCTCCTCATGCATGTGAAGGTTGCATCCTTGGCAAGATGCATAGACTTCCTTTCAAGAAGGATGGTGCAATGAAAGCTACACGAAAATTACTGCTTATTCACAGTGATGTTTGTAGTCCCATGAGGACACCTGCTTTTGGGGGTTATCTCTATTTTGTTACATTCATAGATGACTTCACCAACTACACTTGGGTCTATGGTCTCAAGGCAAAATCAGAAGTGTTTATGCATTTCAAACACTTTGTGGCTATGGTTGAGATTGAGACAGGACTCAAGGTGCAGACACTTTGCACGGATCGAGGGGGAGAGTATATGTCTCATGAATTTGAGGCATTTTTGAAGGAGAAAGCCATCACGCATCATCTTACAGTGAGGCTTACACCTCAACAGAATTTAATGCTAAGTGGAAGAATCGCACTGCCATGGAGATGGATAAATGCATGCTCACAAGTAAGAAGTTGCCTCACAGGTTTTGGCTTGAAGGCCTCATGTGTGCCAACTATATTTTGAATCGGGCTCCTATAAAGGCTTTGAAGACAATCACTCCCTATGAGGCATGGCATGGGAGAAAACCTTCAGTGGACCACTTTAGAGTTTTTGGTTGTGTTGCATATGCTCATGTGCCTGTGGAGTTTAGACAGAAGTTGTCAGATAAGGCACTCAAATGCATTTTTATGGGATAGAGTTCACAAAGCAAAGGCTATCATCTCTACAATCCTACTACACGCAAGATTTTTGTTAGTAGAGATGTTATATTCTCTGAAAATTCAGCACATACACATGCTGAATTCAGATTCTAGCTTCTTCAAATGATGTTTTTGAGGGGATGCTTCCTATAGCATTTGGTTTCCCTATTGAAACTCAGAATTTATAGCAACCTCCTCCATATCCACATGTCCAGATTTAGCCACCGACTGATTTAGTACCACCTCAGGGTGTGGATGAAGTTGTATGGAAAGAGATTCAAGAGATACACGCAACCAAAATAGTCCCGAATTGTGGTTGCTTCGAACTCTCAGGGAGTTGGGCTTGAGGCTCCATTGCTTGGTAGGACTCATAGTGCAGTAAGGCACACAGGGGGGGCTCTTTCAATTCAGACAGCTTATGCAAGGACTCTTCTTGATGAAGAGGAACCTAACTCTTTTGAAGAAGCAACAGATAATGTGCATTAGATGCAAGCCATGCACAATGAGTTGCAGTCCATAGAGAAAAACCAGACTTGGGTTGTTGTGGATTTGCCACTAGGTAAGCATGCCATCGGTACAAAATGGGTTTTCAAGGTCAAATGAAACCCCGATGGGTCCATTGACAGGTACAAAGCAAGGCTAGTTGCCAAAGGATATGCTCAGAAAAAGGGCACTGATTATGAGGAGACATTTGCTCCTACATCCAGGATGACAACCATCAGAACTGTTATTGGCATGGCTGCACATTTGGACTGGAAAGTCCATCAGTTGGACATAAAAATAGCATTTTTAAATGGAGACTTGTTTGAAGAGGTGTATGTGAAACCACCTCCAGGTTTTGTGGTATCAGATGATGCATGTAAGGTGTGTAAGGTGAATAAAGCTTTATATGGGCTGAAACAGGCTCCTCGTGCTTGGTATGCAAAGATAGATGCCTTTCTGTCCAACAAGGGTTTCAGCAATAGTCCAAGTGAAAGCACCCTCTACATCAAGAAGGATGAGGGGGAAATTATTTGCTCCTTCACCTTTGGCTGAATATCCTTTTGCTCCTCCAACTTTTGCATTCTGATCTTGTTAGAGGTCTCATCATCCATATCCTCCTCATCCACAGTAATATTAAAGCACATCGAGAGCGCCTCGTTGGGATCAAATGTATCTTCTAGTACCATGAATTCATCATCTTCAATTCCAAAATCCTTATCTATGCTACATATTTGAGCAATTAGGGCCAAGGCATAATCTTCTCTGGGGTCAAAGATGACACGTATATCAGAGAGCAGATAATACTCTTGACCTTGAATATTGAATGAAGGAAGGATAGGTATAGCTAGACTACTTGTGTCAAAATCCAATCCTTCAATAGGCATAGCTCCATTTACTATTTGTGACTTTAAGGCTACAAGATCTAAGGCTGCAACCTCCTTGCTCTCTTCCTCAAGATTAATATCCTCCTCATATAGTTCTTGTGCCTCTTCTATATTTTTGCCTTTGTCTTCAATATCAAGTTCTTCCCCAGGATCTTCCATGGCCTCTTTTGGCATGTCTTTTGTACCTTCATGACAAAGATTTAAAAACATAGCAAAAGCAAGGCTTACCTCCAATAGCCTGCATCCTTCGCCATGAATATTACAAACCACTTTGTATGTTTTGGGAAAGCTATCAAACCTCCTATTGATGGGAATCTAAAGCTTTTTGTCTATAATCAATTCCTTGGCATGGACATACGACTTCCTAGATATGGTTACTTTCTGCTTCTCTGAAATTTTTTGAAATTCTGCTAGCTCATCTACTAAAAAATCTATGTGGCTCTCCAAAATTGTAGCATAATCGAGCTTTTTATTCCACATGTCATAAAACAAATGGTAATCCTGCTGAACATCACACTTCTCAAGGAAATAAAAAAGTAACAAATCTGCAGACTTTTGCATTTATTTTAATGTCTTCCCCTTCAACAGGACTGTTGTTTTTACAAAAGACATCCCTGGAACACTTGCTAGCTTGATTTTATACATTCTCTCCTTCTTGATTGAACTTCCCTCTCCTTGAAGAGGGAAAGATTGTCCCTGCAACCTCCTTTTCATCGACATTATTGGTGATTGTTCCGAAACCCCTTCAATTTGAATAAGTTATACAAAACCAAGTTATAGAAAGCAATTTACTGTCTCTCTCCACAATCTAAATGAAGCACCTTTCAATAAAGTTATACAATCAAAGCTAAAAAAAGCAATTTACTATCTCTCTCCACAATCTAAATGAAGCACCAACAATAAAATTATGATTTCCATATCCACGCATATCACACAATATATATAATACATAGTCCATTAAAGTATTTATAGCATTGTTTTTAATGAAAATCATAAAGAAAGTATACTGGCTACATGATTTTTGATTGTCAATTATTGATGGGAAACAGTAATCGGAAATACATTCTCTTTTACATGTTTCAAATATAGTCAAAAGTGCTACTTTTTGGAGCTCTTTTTGGCACTCTTGCTTGACTCTGCCTTGTCTTTCTTCTTTTTTCCTTTCGTTTTTTCCTTTCCTTTTTCCTTGTCCTCTTCTTGCTTCATTTCCAAATGTGTGTTCCTTTTCGTGTGATCCATGAATCTTCTAAAATTTCTCGATCAGACTTGTCAGAATCTGAGAAATAGTGGTCAACACCATCTTGTGTGCTAGGGATGAGAAATGCTCCAAGCAAAGTTACCGTTTCAATAGGGGGTCTGACAATATCTCTGTATTGGAGATATAGTTGTTCTAAATATGTTTTCAAATCCTCTTCAATTGGAGCCATTGAACCTATGAAAATACGTTGTCATGATAAAAAACACATTGAAAAACAAAGGGGACAGAAAGGAAGTGAGAGAAAGAGAGAAGCCACCTTGAGAACCTTCTATAGTAGGCCAAAATCGATCACATCCTAGCGAGATGGATTGGATCAGATGAACTGGATTCATCTTCTTCCTCTCTCTCTCTCTCTCTGCTTCTCACTCTACCTCTTTCTCTCTTCTTCACAAACTGGATTCCTACACTTTGCCTCTCTCTCTCTCTCTCTCTCTCCCGCTCTCTCGATTTCTCTACATAAAAAATTGGGAGGTATGTCTTAAAAAAAACGAGTAATAGAGTTGAAGGGAAGGGATCCACAAGATAAAGTATACAAAAAGTGAAATAAATTATTCACCAAAAGTGATCGAGGACAAGACTACCTCGAAAAGGGTGCTTCTTTCACTTTGTGTCATTGTCTAATCCCTCACTTTCTATCACTCTTGAAGGAGGGGCAACTCATTGTGCATCCCTCACTATCGCTTCCTCGCTTTCCTTCTCTCATTTTCCTTCCAAGACGATGGCCAATTACTATGTGACTTCATTTACTCAACTAAAATTCTATCTTAGATCCCTTTTATATGGACTCATGAGCAAAAAATCATTCGAAGAGGATATGTTACGCACATGGCTGCTTGATTTGAACTCAACAGAAGAGGTGAATATCTCCAGCTTTCTTTTTTGCTTCTTTGAATCACGTAACTCTTATGCTAATGAGCTAAATTTTTATATAGTATATGGTGTGTCTAGTGTGTGACCTAAGTGATGATGTAAGCCAAAGGCCCCCACATGGTTTATAGTATGGAATTTGGTTACAAGTCTTTGCTACACTAAATGCTTGTACTTTGAAGTTTTTCAACTCTGTCTAGCCTTGTAAGAGAGTAGACACTGCCCATTTTGGGTTAGACCCTCTCATGGCTACCTTCTTGAATATGGATAAGTTCAATGGTAAAGGCTTTCACACATGGCAGATGAAAGTTAAGTTTGCATGGATGAGGCAAAACCTCTGGGGGCTTGTCAAACCTACTTCAACTTCTTCATCAACAGCCTCTAATGTTGGAGAATCCTCAACTCCGACATGCCCAGCACGAGATCTTGCTAGAGAGGAGAAAGCCTATGGCATTATTGCTCTTGGCTTAGGAGATGACTATATTCATCACATTTCTGATTTGGAGTCTCCTTCTGAAGCTTGGCAGAAGCTTGATATTATTTTTGGTGCTAGCTCTCACATCTCAAAATTGTCACTTAAGATTGCTTTCTTTGAATTGAAGATGGCTAGTGGCACTCCCTTGGCTGCCCATGTCAATCACATGTGGAGTCTCATGACTCAACTTGCTTCTATCAACTCTCCAATCACTACAGATGATGTAATGGTAGTATTGCTCAAAAGTATGCCTGAAGATTATGATCATGTTGTTACCACTTTG